>NC_064831.1:33950767-34250767 GCF_024166365.1 Elephas maximus indicus
CATTACAAATGGGAGAAACTGGAGGGAAAGAAGGCATAACAGGCACCAAGCAAGTCAGCAAAACACATTACATTACCCCTCAAGGCTTGAAAATAATCCTCTGTTCTCTGAGACCATTTATTTAGTCAATGGCCCTATCCTCCAGACTGTGGGTGTTGGCCACACTCTTCTGATTCTGAGTGGAGGCCCTGTGGCCCTAGGCTTCAGCTCTGCCTTCCAGCCCCATTGGGATGGTAACTCTACTCCCTCCCATTTGGGCAGCTCCAGTCTCCTAGTCCTTCTGAGTGGTAACTGCACCCTTTGAGATGCAAGAGGTTGTGGCCACTGCTGGAATATTTTAAACTGGTTCAAACACTTAGGAAAAGTAGGCTGGTATCTAGTAAAGTTGACCCAGCAATTCATGCCATCAAATATCCTGCAGAAACCCATGCATACAGGTACCAGGATATATATGCATATGTACATCCACAGAAGTACTGCTCAGTAGCTAAAGATGAGAATCAATCCACATGCCCTTCGACAGGAAAATGGATACAGAGATAGTGGTACTTTCATATACAGTAATGAAAATGAGCAGACAAGAGCTATGTGCAACAGCTTGATGAATTTTACAAACAACAGTGAGCAAAAGATGGCAAAAGAAAACATACAGTAGGATTTAATTTATATACAGTTCAAAAACAGACAAAATCTAAACTACAATGATTAGGAATGCCTTCATAGGTGGTAAGCTACTAAGAGAAACAAGAGACCGGCTAGTGTTACCTCCAGGAAAGGGAAGAGTTGTAACTGGGAAGGGATACAGAGAGAGCATCTCAGATGCTGGCGATATTCTATTTCCTGACGTGGCTGGTAGTCTCAAAGGCGTTCATTTCGTAATCTCTCACTGAGTTGTACGTGCGTGTTTTAGGAACTTTTCTTCAGGCATATTATAGTCTACAATTTAAACGTAAGATTAAAAAATTACTTACCACTCTTGGGTGCTCCCATTGTACCCTGAACCTACAATTTGCTAATCTCTCATGATCATTTACTCTTCTCGTCCAGAGATTCTTAATGGGGAATAAAAAATAAATCAGGTGATTTTGCTACCGAGGTACAAGTGCGCAGGTCTCATACCACTTCAACTGAACCAAAATCACCAGATGGCAGGGCCTGAATATGTGAGTAAGGTTTTTTTAGTTTCACAAGTGATTCTGAAGAAGACAGTCTCTGGTTACAAGCCACTTCCTATCTGGAAGCTCTCTGAAAAAGCTGAATGTACCTTCTTCATATTACGAGCATCTTGTATAGTACCTGGCATTTAACAGGCATTCAAAACACGTTTGTTAAAGTAATGAAGAAAATGTGTATTTCCAGAATAAACTTGCATGTGCAATGGTTTGGATTTGCATCACTTCTAGCCGAAACACTTGCAAAGTGCAGCTGATTGAACGGAATGACCCCGGGAGGCTCAGAGTCAGGCTCCTGAAGGACCTCAGGCTAAGTCTGGGATGCTATTAAGTTACGCGGCCATCAAACACATCTAGGATGTGAAGCTGCCTGGTATTTTTTTTTTTTTTTTTTCAGTTTAGACCATCAGGGCATCAAGAGCTCGGCACTTTGTAGTCTGATAGATGTAACGTACCTTTTAATCAATGGAATATGACTATGTTGTTGTTGTTGTCACTGAATCAGCTCTGACTCATGGCTACCTTATGTTTTTAATTGCTAAAGCGTAATCCCTCAGACATTTAAACTGTCAATTTACTGTAAGAAATTACAAATAGTTACATGCAATCTCATGTAGTTAGAAATCCAACAACAGCATGTTTTAGCCAACTTTCTATCAGTTACTATAAAATATCTCGTCCACCTTTGTTATATTTGCATTAACTAACATTGCTCATCAGTTTTTAATTACAAACTATCCTGACATTCACTGAACAAATTCATGTAGACATATTTGGACATTGGGAATATATTTAAGTCTTGGAGTGAAACCAAGCAGTGATCATATGATGAAAAAGAAATCTTGCTTACAAGTCTTAAAGAGCATGAGTTCTTCAAGCTTAGAGAAAAGGCTACACACATAAAGAGAGAGAGAGAGATTTAAATACGGTAACATAGAAAAAGGAGGACAAAGGGGAAGAAAAGAAAGCATGGACAGACACTTTAGGTAACATCAGCAAAATTTTAGGAGCCTAAATTATTCAACGTTCATCCATTTCAGGAAAGAGCATATGATCAAGAATCGATGGTACTGAAGGAAGAAGTCTAAGCTGCATTGAAGGCATTGGCAAAAAACAGTCTCCAGGAACTGAGAGAATACGAACTGAGATGTTACAAAAAATGTATGCAGCGCTGGAAGTGCCCAGTCATCAATGTGAAGAAATTTAGAAGACAGCTACCTGGCCAACCGACTGGAAGAGAACCATTTTTGTGCCCATTTCAAAGAAAGGTGAGCCAACAGAACGCAGAAATGATTGAACAGTATCATTAATATCGCACACAAGTAAAATTTTGCTGAAGATCATTCAAACGTGGTTGCAGCAGTACATCAACAGGGAATTGCCAGAAGTTCAAGCTGTATTTAGAAGAAGATGTGGAAGGAGGATTATCACCGCTAATGTCAGATGGCTGAAAGCAGAAAGCAGAGAATACCAGAAAGATGTTTACTTGTGTTTTACTGATTATGCAAAGGCATTTGACTGTGTGGATCATAAAAATTTATGCATAGCATTGTCAAGAATGGAATTCCAGAACACTTAATTGTGCTCCTGAGGAACTTGTACATAGACCAAGAGGCAGTCATTCCAAGAGAACAAGGTGATACTGCATGATTTAAAGTCAGGAAAGGTGTGAGTCAGGGTTGTATCCTTTCATATCCTTTCACTATACTTACTTAATCTGTATGCTGAGCAAGTAATCCCAGAAACTGGGCTATATGAAGAGGAACACAGTGTTAGGATTTGAAGAAGACTCATTAACAGTGTGCATTATGCAGATGACACAACCTTGCTTGCAGAAAGTGTAGAGGAGTTGGAGCACTGATTGATGAAGATCAAAGGCCAGTATGGATCACACCTGAACATAAAGGAAACAAAAATCTTCACAACTGGGCCAATAAGCAACATTATGATAAAGGAAGAAGAGACTGAGGTTGTCAAGGATTCCATTTTACTTGGAGCCATAAACAATGCCCATGGAAGCAGCGTTCAAGAAATCAAACAATGCATTGTGTTGGGCAAATCTGCTTCAAGAGATCTCTTTAAAGTGTTAAAAACCAAAGATGTCACTTTGAGGAATAAAGTGTGCCTGACCCAAGCCATGTTATTTTCAATCGCCTCATATGCATATGAAAGCTGGAAAACGAATAAGGAAGGCCGAAGAAGAACTGACACCTTTGAATTATGGTGTTGGTGAACAATACTAAATATACCACGGATTGCCAGAAGAACAAACAAATCTTTTGGGAGAAGTACCACCAGAACACTCCTTAGAAACAACTATGGACAGACTTTGTCTCATGTACTTTGACATGTTATCAGGAGGTACCAGTCCCCAGAGAAGGATGTCATGCTTGGCAAAGTACAGGGTCAGCAAAAAAAAAAAGGAAGACTCTCAATGAGATGGACTGACAGAGCGACTGCAGCAAGTGGTTAAAAATAGCAACAATTTTGAGAATGGCACATGACCGGGCAGCGTTTTGTTCTGTTGTACACAGGGTTGCCATGAGTTGGAACTGACTCAATGGCACCTAACGACAACAACAAATATTTTCCTAACTTCCAAAACTAAGGGGGGAAAAAAAAAACTTTCAAAAGAATGTAACCAAGGACAATAAATTCAGGTATGTTGCATCTACAAGATGGTTAGATGTCCTTCGGCAAGTACAGCATTCCCGGGATTGTACTATTGTGTAGATTATAATATGTTTATCTCCATCTAAAGCACATCACAGCGGAGCCCCCATACCTAGCTAGTTAAGAAAAAATATAGATTAAAGGAAAAGTAAGGCTGATTTTACACCTGAACGTAAAGAAAATGAAAATTCCTACCTACATTTGGACCACTTAACATCATGATAAGTGGTAAAGAAATTGAAGTTGCCAAAGATTTCATTCTTCTTCAATCAACAATCAATGCCCATGGAAGCAGTACTCAAGAAATCAAATGATGTATTTACACTGGCCAAATCTGCTGCAAAAGACCTCTTTAAAGTGTTAAAAAGCAAAGATGTCACTTTGATGACTAAGGTGGAACTGACTCAAGGCATGGTATTTTCAATCACCTCATATGTACGCAAAAGCTGGACAATGAAAAACGAAGACCAAAGAAGAACTGACACATTCAAATTGTAGCACTGGCAAAGAATATTGACTACACCATGAACGGCCAAAAGAACGAACAAATCTGTCTAGGAGGAAATATAGCCAGAATGGCCCTTAGAAGCAAGGATAGTGAGACTTTAGCTTACTTTGAACACGTCATCAAGAGGGACCAATCACTGGAGAAAGATATCACGCTTGGTAAAGCAGAGGGTCAGCAAAAAAGAGGGTGACCATTCATGAAGCGACTGACATAGTGGCTGCAACCAATGGGCTCAAACATAGCAACAGTTGTGAGGATGGCACAGGAATGGACAACATTTTGTTCTACTACACATAAGGCTGCTATAGTCAGAGCTGACTTGATGGCACCTAACAACAAGGATATTGTATTATTCTGTTACAGCAAACAACTTAATTGGGTCTTCTAACCAAACTGTGCAGTGCTCATAACTTAAAGCTGATGGGAATCAGAGTAACACAAAGTGCTCTGCCCTGTCCTGGATGCTGTTCCCACTCTATACTCGTGTGCTGTGTCTCAGGGTCATCACTGTCACACTCACAAAATGAGTACAATGACCCTTCCTGCAGGGCAGGGACAGGGACACAAAATGAGATATTTCACCTCTAAGATCAACATTCTTTCAACACAGATGAAGGCAAGTGGTTAAACCAAGTCATCTCCTATGGTCACAGCCAGCTTCAAGGTCTAGGATTCCATATTTTCCACTGAGAAAGGGCTACAAAAGCTACTTTTAAAGTCTGAATATGAAGAAAGAGGTGTATCCACAAACCCATGATTCGGCATTGAAACTTGGGAGGAGATTAAGACCAAAAAAATTAGTTAAAAGTAAAGACAAAAAACCTACTCACTAACCAAAGAGTTTCACAGTTCTTTCTTACTGAGAAAGAAATTGTATCTAATCGCCTGGTAGGATGGAACCTAGAGTTCAAACGCATTTCCATAATCTACAAGAGTATACTTTGAGAATTTTAATTTTGTGCTTATTTTGATGACAAAACTTAGAAAATTTTATATTATCCTATTCCAGAGCATCTCAAGAACTGCTTTTAAGCCAAGTTCAGCTCGTCATTGAGTGTCCGTAGCCTCAAATCTATGAGCATCAAAGTGGCCTAACTTTGCCAGGAGTTAACAAGGAAAAACAGAGATAGATTTAATATATGTAAATGACATATTCACAGCAGGTTAAGGCCAGAGGACATCATGTTACTCTGCAGGAACGAAGGCTTGTTAGCAGTACCAAACCTAAATCATTATGTGCCATACCAAAAGACAGCATTCAGGATCCCGGTCACACTGAAAACACCAACGTAGCTTCACCAAAACAGTATTTGTACCTCTTCATTACTAGTTTACATTTTATTGGTTGTGCTGTTTTGTATTTGTGTTGTTAATTTGTCTGGCTGTATCAGTGTGTAAGATCTCTATGCATAAGCACACTGTCATGGATTGAACTGTGTCCCCCCAAAATATGTGTCAACTTGGTTAGGCCATGATTCCCAGTATTCTGTGGTTGTCCTCCATTTTGTGATTGTAATTTTATCCCGAAGAGGATCAAAGTGGGATTGTAACACCACCCTTACTCAGGTCACCTCCCTGATCCAATGTAAAGGGAGTTTCTCTGGAGTGTGGCCTGTACCACCTTCAGTCTCTCAAAAGAGATAAAAGGAAAGCAAGAAGAGAGTTGGGGACCTCATACCACGAAGAAAGCAGCGCTGGGAGCAGAGCAAGTCCTTTGGACCTGAGGTTCCTGCGCTGAGATACTCCCAGACAAAGGAAGACTGATGACAAGGACCTTCCTCCAGAGCCAACAGAGAGAGAGAAAGCCTTCCCCTGGAGCTGATGCCCTGAATTTAGGCTTGTAACCCACTAGGCAGTGAGAGAATAAATTTCTCTTTGTTAAAGCCATCCACTTGTGGTATTTCTGTTACAGCAGCACTAGATGACTAAGACACACACCTACCTTTATAAATATTTAAGTGAGAACGTAATCAAAATAATTAAGGCAACCCTGGGCTTCTGCAACATGGCTGTTAAGATTTTTATATTGTTTTTCATTTTTAAATGTCCTGAACATTGCTGAAGTTGGAGAAACACTGCAACCTGAAGGACACTGACAGAGACACAGAGAGATAGACTTTCAAACTGAAATGTGCCCATTCGATAACGTTTGTAAATAAACAGAATCAGCGCAAGTGACGAAGGATTCAGAAACCAAATGTTTGCCCAAAAAAGAGATGCTGTCCAGGGGAGAGGCAGGAAGGAAAAACAGTAGAGAAAAACATGACAACTGTCTCCTAACATCTAAAGGGCTGCCATGTGGAAGTGGACGAGCCCAATGAAACTCCAAAAGGTGGCCCTAGAACTAGTGATGAAAAGTTACAAGGACACTGGTTTTGCTGAGGACTGCTACCATTTATCAAGCAGCCCCTGCACGCTAGGTCTCTACTGTTTATATACATCACAACTCATGTGGGACCTTCCAGCTACTGGTCTTCATCAATAAACTAATAAGAGGCACATTGACATGGGGCTATTTCTCAGTTCTTTTCCCCAAAAGAGGACGCTTGACGAACATAAGTATAACCAGTAGTAAGTTTCCACTGTCCCTTTTTCTTTCTTGACTCTTAAACAGATAAGGTAGAATACTCCTGATGTAAGAGACCAAGATGACGGGCAACAATACTGGAAAAGAAAGCAGAAGTCACAGCCCTTGAGAAATAACTACCTTGTTATCACTTAAAAATTAGCAAAGTAATGTGGTGAAGTTCGTAAATAATATAGTGAAGGATGAAAGAAACAAATACAAATGTTCAAAAGCTTCCTATTGTGACACATTTTAATTGTGATTATCATTTGAAAAACTGATATAAATAAAAAGTAATATAGTAGATCATAACTCCAGACCATTTTAGTCACTTTCTTTGAAATGTGTTGTTAATGCTATGATGTAATCAAAGACTTAATAAACTGATCTCACCAAATCAGTATTTTCCCATTCCTTTGGTTTACAAGGAAACCCTGGTGGCACAGTGGTTAAGTGCTATGGCTGCGAACCATGGGGTCGGCAGTCTGAATCCACGAGGGGCTCCTTGGAAACTCTATGGGGCAGTTCTACTCTGTCCTATAGGGTCGCTATGAGTCTCAATCGACTCGACGGCACTGGGTTTGGTTTGGTTTTTTTGGGTTTGGTTTACAAGGTTGGAGCTTCTAACAAATTACAATACTATTAGTATATTGTTTTAGATCGTATGTGCCATGACAGTCAGGACAAAATAACTTGGATTAGGACAAAATTTACAGCATTTATTAGATGAAAGCATATTCATCTAAATTCTGACCTTAAAACATTCCCAACTCATAGGAGGAGAAAGTTACCAGACTGTGTTAAAACTAAATATGAAATAAATCAGCTAAGAACAATGCTTTAAGTAAGAACAGAAGTTAAAGAGCAACAAAACTAAGCATTAACTGTGGCAGAGAATGCAAAGCACATACCAAAAAATTATTAAGAGGTTTAGGATAATGCAGAGGTTTAAAAACATGCATAGGAAATAAAGGTACAGAATTTGCTCAGGGGAGCTGTCCAATCAGAAAAAATCAAGTCAGATATCTGAGACACTAATGAAATTATTTAAAAAAAAAAAACAAAACTACTACAACTTGACAACCCAAACAAAAAATGAGCAAATGACTTGAACGTACATTTCATCAAAAAGGTTTATTCAAATGTTCAACAAGCACATGAAAAGATGCTCAACATAATTACTCCTCAGAGAGATGCAAATCAAAACCACAATGAAATACCACCTTATCCCTATTAGAATGGCAATGATAAAAAAACAAAAAACGAGAAAACAACAGGTGTTGGTGAGATTGTGGAAAACCATTCATTGCTGGTGGGAATGTAAAATGATATAGCCCCTGTGGAAAACAATTTGGTGGCTTCTCAAAAAGCTGAACACAAAAAAAATTACAGACCTATATCCCTCACGAGCTTAGATGCAAAAATCCACAAGAAAATTCTAGTCAATAGAATTCAACAACATATCAAAAAAAGAATTCGCCATGACCTAGTGGGATTCATACCAGGTATGCAGGGGTGGTTCAACATTAGAAAAACAATTAATGTAATCCATTGTATAAATAAAAGACAAGAAACACATAATCTTATCAATCGATGCAGAAAACGCTTTCGACAAAGTTCAACACCCATTCATGATAAAAACTCTCAGCAAAATAGGAACAGAAGGCAAATTCCTCAATATAATAAAGGGCATTTATACAAAGCCAACAGCCAACATCATCCTACGTGGAGAGGGTCTGAAAGCATTCCCCTTGAGATCAGGAACCAGACAAGGATGCCCTTTATTACCACTCTTATTCAACATTGTGCTGGAGGTCCTAGCCAGAGCAGATAGGCTAGATAAAGGAATAAAGGGCATCCAGATTGGTAAGGAAGAAGTCAAATCATCTCTATTTGCAGATGACATGATCTTATACACAGAAAACCCTAAAGAATCCTCAAGAAAACTACTGAAACTAAGAGTCCAGCAGAATATCAGGATACAAGATAAACATACAAAAATAGTTGGATTCCTCTACACCAACAAAAAGAACACTGAAGAGGAAATCACCAAATCAATGCCATTTACAGTAGCCCCCAAGAAGATAAAATACTTAGGAATAAATCTTACCAGAGACGTAAAAGACCTATACAAAGAAAAATACAAGACACTACTGCAAGAAACCAAAAGAGATCTACATTAAGTGGAAAAACATACCTTGCTCATGGATAGGAAGACTTAACATTGTAAAAATGTCTACTCTACTCAAAGTGATCTATAGATATGATTCAATTCAAATTTAAATTCCAACGACATTTTTTAAGGAGATGGAGAAACAAATCACCAACTTCATATGGAAGGGAAAGAGGCCCCGGATAAGTAAAGCTTTACTGAAAAACAAAAAGTGGGAGGCCTCACTCTACCTGATCTTAGAACCGATTTCACGGCCACAGTAGTCAAAACAGCCTGGTACTGGTACAACAACAGATGCATAGGCCAATGGAACAGAATTGAGAATCCAGACATAAATCCATTCACATATGAGCAGCTGATATTTGATAAAGGCCCAAAGTCAGTTAAATGGGGAAAAGACAGTCTTTTTAACAAATTGTGCTGGCATAACTGGATATCCATGTGCAAAAAAAATGAAACAAGACCTATACCACACCATGCACAAAAACTAACTCAAAATGGATCAAAGACCTAAATATAAAATCTAAAATGATAAAGATCATGAAAGAAAAAATAGGAACAATGCTAGGAGCCCTAATACATGGCATAAACAGTATACAAAACATTACTAACAATGCACAAACACCAGAAGAGAAACTAGATGACTGGGAGCTTCTAAAAATCAAACACCTATGCTCATCCAAAGACTCCACCAAAAGAGTAAAAAGACTACCTACAGGCTGGGAAAAAGTTTTTAGCTATGACACTTCCGATCAGCGTCTGATCTCTAAATCTACATGATACTGCAAAAACTCAACTACAAAAAGACAACCCAATTACAAAACAGGCAAAGGATATGAACAGACACTTCACTAAAGAAGACATTCGGGTGGCTAACAGACACATGAGGAAATGCTCACGATCATTAGCCACTAGAGAAATGCAAATCAAAACTACAATGAGATTCCATCTCACTCCAACAAGGCAGGCATTAATCCAAAAAACACAAAATAATAAATGTTGGAGAGACTGTGGAGAGACTGGAACACTTATACACTCCTAGGGGGAATGTAAAATGGTACAACCATTTTGGAAATCTATTTGGCGCTTCCTTCAAAAACTAGAAATAGAACTACCACATGATCTGGCAATCCCACTCCTTGGAGTATATCCTAGAGAAGTAAGAGCCTTTACACAAAGATATATGCACACCCATGTTCATTGCAGCCATTTACAACAGCAAAAACATGGAAGCAACCAAGGTGCCCATCAACGGAGGAATGGATAAATTATGGTATATTCACACAATGGAATACTATGCACCAATGAAGAACAGTGATGAATCCATGAAACATTTCATAACATGGAGGGATCCGGAAAGCATTATGCCGAGTGAAATTAGTCAGTTGCAAAAGGACAAATATTGTATGAAACCACTATTATAAGAACTTAAGAAATAGTTTAAACAGAGAAGAAAATATTCTTTGATGGTTATGAGAGTAGTGAGACAGGGAGGGAGACGGGTATTCACTAATTAGTAGACAAGAACTATTTTAGGTGAAGGGAGAGACAACACACAATACAGGGGAGGTCAGCACAACTGGACTAAACCAAAAGCAAAGAACTTTCCTGAATAAACTGAATGCTTCGAAGGCCAGAGTAGCAGGGGTGGGGGTCTGGGGGCCATGGTCTCAGGGGACATCTAGGTCAATTGGCATAATCAAATCTATTAAGAAAACATTCTGCATCCCACTTTGGAGACTGGCATCTGGGGTGTTAAACACTGGCAAGCGGCCATCTAAGATGCATCAATTGGTCTCAACCCACATGGAGCAAAGGAGAATGAAGAACACCAAAAACACAAGGTAATTATGAGCCCAAGAGACAGAAGGGGCCACATAAACCAGAGACTACATCATCCTGAGACCAGAACTAGATGGTGCCTGGCTACAACCAGTGACTGCCCAGACAGGGAACACAACAGAGAACCCCTGAGAGAACAGGAGATCAGTGGGATGCAGACCTCAAATTCTCGTAAAGAAACCTGACTTAATGGTCTGTCTGAGACCAGAAGGACGCCGGAGGTCATGGTCCCCAGACCTTCTGTTAGCCTGCAACAATAACCATTCCCAAAGCCGACTCTTCAAACAGGGATTGGACTAGACTATAGAAAATGGTGAGCTTCTTGGATCGATAAGACACATGAGACTATGTGGGCAGCTCCTGTCTGGAAGGGAGATGAGAAGGCAGAGGAGGTCAGAAGCTGGCTGAATGGACATGAAAATAGAGGGTGGAGAGAAGAAATGTGCTGTCTCATTAGGGGGAGAGCAACTAGGAGTATATAAGCAAGGTGTATATAAATTTTTGTATAAGACTGACTTGATTTGTGTATTTTCAATTAAAGCACAATAAAAATTAAAAACAAAAACTGAACACAGATCCAGCAACCCCAATCCTAGGTATATGCCCAGAAAAAATGAAGGCAGGAATGCAAACAGAAACCCGTACATCAATGTTCACTGTAGCACTTTTTGCAATAGCCAAGGGTGGAAACAACTAAAATGTTTATTAACAGGTTTAAATGGATAAACAAAATGTGGTACATAGACACAATGGAATACTCCAAAACCCACGGCCATTCAGTCAATTCCAACTCAAAGTGGCCCTACAGGACAAAGTAGAACTGCCCCATAGGGTTTCCAAGGCTGTACTCTTTACAGAAGCAGACTGCCACATCCTTCTCCCACAGAGCGGCTGGTGGGTTCAAACCGTTGACCTTTCGGTTAGCAGCCATGCACTTAACCACTGTCCCACCAGGGCTTCTTTAATGGAATAGTGCTCAGCCATACAGAGAAATGAAGTCCTGATGCATACCAAAACGTGGATGAACCTTGAAAACATCATGCTGAGCAAAATAAGTCACTTATAAGAAACAAGCAAATATACGGAAACCAAAGATCATTAGTGGTTACCAGGGGTGGAAGCGAGGAGGAAAGGAGTAGTTTTTTCTTAGAGGACATGGAGTTTATGTTAATAGTGGTGGAACAATTTGGAAAAAGACAGTGCGAACGGTTGCACAACTTGAAAAATGCAATCAATGTTGCTGACATGTAGAAACTGCTGACATGACACGTTATTGTATATTTTCACCACAATAAAACTAAAAAAAAATAAATCTGCACCTTTTCTCTTGAAGAAAAACTTATTTAAAAACTGAAATATGAAGGATAAGGAATATTTACTGTAGTATAGACTTACTCCTCTTCTGCAAATCTGGCCAATTGTCCCACGACATTTTTAAGAGCACCTACATCCATATCCCCATTGATTTAATGTTTTATATACATCACAAGGGTAAAGTTAATTCTACAAACACATGCCAGGAGTACTGGCTGTGTGGGGCAGTAGATGAACAAGCATACTGGTGTGAAAAGAATACCATCTAAACCTGGGTAACTACATCCAAACACAAAACCTGGGCAACTTTTAAAGATGGACGTAGAGCTAGAAAAAGTCATCAAGGTCATTTGCCTTTCCCACCCTCAGAACCATTTCCCAGGGTCACTGAACATTCAAGGTGAAGGAGAACTTAGCAAGAGAACTCTGCAGACTCTGAATAGACACACCTCACTTTGCAGGTGTATACAGTAACATGTCCTCCTTCAGGACACAGAGATAAAACAGACTGATGAGCTTCTGCAATCTTCTTTGTCCAAGTATAAACTACCTAATGTAACCTATGTAAATCCCTGCTGTAAACTGATGGACCCCATTTCCTCACAGGCAGTAGGACATACCAGTTAAGGAGTTCAAAATCCAAAGAGAAAAGGCTCAAGTTCCGGCCCCAACTCTTACCGTGGGTTCAAGGGGCAATTTATTTAACTTATCTAAGCTTCGGCTTCCCCATCTACAAAGTGGGTTAGGCTAATGCAGCAAGTATTTCCGAGCATTAAAAGAGTTAAATGAGATAAAACTGATAAAGTACCTCACGCAATGGCCTGGGCACAAAACACCTAATAATAAACAGCAATCACTGCTACCATTTAACAGACTAAGAACCCCTAACCCACAGGACAGTAACAGAGACCAAAAGAGAAGTGATAGGGGCCTGAGTAAGTGGGGATGGGAAGAAAGAGACCTAGCGAGGCAGTGCAGATCTGAATCAACAACCCCAGTCCCACAGGCAATGAGGAGAGCAGTTTGAAAAGCACTTCCCAGGGGAATCTAGTTTCCTTTATTTCACATCGCAGAATCATAAAATGTTGATTTCCATTATTTAAAATCTCATGAAATATTGATCTTGTCTTATAACTATCAGAATTACCTACTGTGTCATACGCTAATCGCATAAATACTCTCCCAAATACTCTTCTCTCGGCCCTTTACAATTTTTTACTCTTCAAATGAAAATTTCTCCTTCCGTTACCACTTGGAAGAGCTTATTATGCGGCTGTGTTATAGCACAGCTGAGTTTCCTTGTCTTAAGGAAATAAGATGAAGTGAACAATCAAATTTCTATAAATGGGTACTGTGGAAGAGTCATTCTCTCCAGGGTGAGTTAGCACAGAATTCCTGCAACTATTAAAGCTCTGGTTTGTTTAAAATAGAATCCAATTTATTATACACAAGTAATATATATATTTCACAAATATTTAGAAACAACATTATTAAGGCTCATTTTATACAAAAGTTCCCATGTCAACTAAGGGACTTAGAGGTAAAACATCTTCTGGGCCATTTATTCAATTAATTTACTGCATGGTCACTGCAAAAGATGGAGCCCCCGTGGCACAGTGGTTAAGAGCTCGGCTGCAGCTCAAATCTACCAGCTGTTCCTTGGAAACCCTACGGGGCAGTTCTACTCTGTCCTGTAGGGTCACTGTGAGTCAGAACCGACTCAACAGCACCTAACAACAGTGCAAAAGACAGACCCAATATACCACTCACCGGACTACAAAACAAAGTGTTAGAACAGAGGTAAAGAGAAGTGATGTGAGTAGGCTGTGGAGAACGATATAAGCTCTGCCTCAGGCCTCAGCTCCAACTTCCTGTCCTCTGAGAAACCTTTTCCAATCATCCCAGCCAATGTGGTCCTCCTTCCCCATCTCATTACCACTTTATTTACAGCACTTCAGCTAAAACTATCTTATATGCCCACTCCCATGTTCACTCTCTCTCGTAGAATGTGAGCTCTGAGGGCAGATACTGCGCCCCTAGCACATAGAAAAATACCTGTAGAGCATATACCCTCAATCAGCACCTGTTTGACCAACTGCCAGGGGTCTTGGAAGAGACTTTATAAACCAAAAACCAAACAGAGCTCTTGGAAGACACTTCATAAACCAAAAAACAAAGCCAGTTGCCACTAAGTCAATTCCAGCTTGTGGCGACGCCAGGTGTACAGAGTAGGACTGCATTCCAAGGGCTGTCAAGTTTACGAAGGTGATATCCGAAGCAGGCCTCAAAGAATCTAGGACTTTGCCCCGTAGAGTATCAATCTGCCATGTGTGTACATCTTTTGACTTCTATGTACAAATGTCTTGTAACTGATGGGTTTAAGTTTCTTTCCTCACAAGAATAAGCTCCAAGAGTTTCAGTTTCTATTATTACTATTAAAATCTATCTTTCAAGAAAAAGAAAAAAAAAAAACTAAGCATAATCTGGGTTCTTATGGAAATTCATTTTGACCTAAACACTTTCTCAATAACTGTATTATGGTTTCTTTCCACTTTAAAAGAGGCTGACCTTAGCAAACAAGGGCAGCAAACTAAGTTTAGTAGGAACCTTAGAAACTTCAAGTGCTTGATTTCTTTAGAATCTTCTTGTCCTTAAATGTCCAAGTTAATTTAATGGAGGCATTAAAATATTACTTACCAAAATAACTAAAACTCTCTCACTTGCCAAAAATGCAATCACTTTATTGTTGACTGAGGAGTAATAGGTACAAAAAACAGAACATTTTGCTTTGGAATGAGAGAGGTAGAGATTAACTTTGGGGGGTCCTGGCAAACACTTCATCGGAGCTCCACACCCCACTCCCTGGTTGGCACTGCAACATTTGCAGCCTCGTCAATTTTCGGGAAGTCAGGTTCTGGCAAGGCAAAGCCAACCAGGGCCATTATACGCTCAGTCAATAATCACTGACTCATAGTGATACCATGTGTTTTCAAAAGTAGAACTGCATGCCATAGGGTTTCTAGTGGCTGATTTTTCAGTAGTAGATTTCCAGGCCGTTCTTCCAAGGTACCCCTGGGTGGACTTGAACCGCCCACCTTTCAGTTAGCAGCTGAGCTCTTAACCATCTGTACTACAAGGGATTCCTGAGGTTGGGGAAGGTATTCACTTGTAGAGTAGAAGGAGCCTCACTTAGAGAGGTGATCCACCAACCTCTCATTCTACAGAAAAACAAACTGAGAGTCAGAGAGCTGAGCTGGTTTTTCTCAAACTCACAGTTAGTAGAACTCAAGGCTCCTACTACCCTTGGTCATATCTCTTCAGGACATCAAAATTTTACAAATATGGCCAAAAGGCACAGATGGGAACAAAATTCATAGAACAGAACTAAGTCCAGGAGTTCTGACCCTTAGCCTCTAACAGTGGAGCTTGAGAATGAGTCATCTGGACATCCTCGGTTGGCTATCAGAGATACTCCTGAGCCTGGCAGGCTCAGGGCATGAGAAAGCTCAACCTGATTTCCCCAGTACTGATATATAAGTCATACTCCCCCCCCCGCCCAAAAGGAGGGTCCTGTCTAGTTTTAAAGAATAAACAGGATTACAGCATCAACTAGAAAGCTTAATTTAAGCAAGAGGAGGCAGACCAATGGGCTGAAGATGATTGTTGGTTTAGTGTAGTGCTGGACAAGTGCCAGCTAACACCAGAACACTGCTTTTAGTCTCCAGAGACTCTCAAGGTCAAGGGTAAAAGAAAAAGAATCTGGGTCATGCAAATTTCTTTTGTCATCTGAATTCAATGGGATTGGGGCTCTGGATGTGTTGTGCCCTATTTTCTTGAGTCATCACTTTCTGTTCTTCACTAAAGACATTTTTAGCGAAAAAAAACAGTATCTCCTCACAACAAATTTCATGGAAAGGAAAATACAGAGTTGAGAAGTTATACATAATGTATAAAAAACTGCCCAAGACGATCTTTATTAAACATGATGAACTAAGATTAAATAAAGAAGCCAATTTTGGCAACATGGACAATACTGTAGAACTATTTTTACTGATGCATATATGAACTCCACAGGTAGCTGATTAGTTCTTCTGCATGACAAATCTGAACATTCAAGCACGCAATTTTAACTAAAAACTGAAAATATTTAAATTCTGGAATGACTAATATTAAACACTGGCAGTTATTTTTCTTAAAAAATGCATTTCTGTAGAGTATTCCACTCATTTTGTGGGGAATTCACGACTTACACAAAGACCCATTGTCAGATAGAATGCCTCTATAACAAATAAGTAATGCCAAAATTTTCTTCTTTTGCAGTAAAAAAAAAAAAAAAAAAAACCATTGCCGTCGAGTCGATTTGCAGTAATAAACTACATCAAATACTGTTTGAAACAAGTGGGCAACTGGCTGGGCTATGGAAACATTTTTGTTGTGCAAATATATATGTGTTATAACTACATTATTTATTAATTTGTGATGTAATTTGGACTCTACATATAGTGTTTTCCCCAAATCCCTACCCACCAAAAATCAGTGAATGATGACTGGAAGAAATATATCAATTTTTAATTTGTAGTTCCAACTATATTTTAACAATTAGATCCAGTGGCCCAGCATCCCCTGGGCAGTGGTAGACATAACGTACAATAAAAAAAAAAACCAAACCCACTGCCATTAGGTTGATTCTGACCCACAGCCGCCCTAAAGGACAGAGCAAAACTGCCCCATAGGGTTCCCAAGGAGTGCCTGGGGGATTTGAACTGCCGACTTTTTGGTTAGCAGCCATAGCTCTTAACCACTATGCCACCAGGGTTTCCTAATGTACAATATGTGCTCTTTATTAATGGCCATAATGCTCATCTTGGTCATCTTCCCTATGATGATATTCCTATTGGGAGTATATCCATTTTATGTAGCAAATACATTGTTAACATTAGTTTAAAAAAGGATATTAAAATTGTGGTCTCTTCTGAGCCAATACTAGGAACAATATCCCAAGCACGTGAGTAACTAGTGCTTAAGCGGTCAACATGGCCTCAGTTCTTTTCCAGGGCTGCTAATCTAACCTAGGGTCAGTCAGAAAACGGACTGCTCAACTTAGAAATAGCTACACAAATGTTGCTTTTAAGTATTTAACATGATTAAGAAATGTGATAATACCCTTTTAACACTGTATTTTCATTTACTTATCCTCCTCCAGCTGTCTTCAGCTCCCAAGGAAACCCTTAAAACCAAGATGCACAGCCAGCCAAGAGAAATGTGAAGTCACCCACACACAGATGGAAGAGACAATTTAATTTTGACTGGGTCCTCACCTAGCAGGGGCAGGGAAAACTCCATAAAAGTGACTAAATATGAGAAACTCAACCACTCTTCAGACTCCTCCATCACTGTGGCTACATTAACTTACTAGAGTATACTGTAGAAAAACCAGCATACACTACAGAACCAGGACTCAAGGCCTGAAGTCTGGCTCCTTCGGGCATGTGTGATGAGGCATGTTGCTTAAATTTCCTCATCTGTAAAATGGGAATAATGCCTTAAGAACTGCTGTGAGGATTAAAATGAGATAATATAAGAAAAGCACTTCATTTGATATTTTAGTTTCCTCCCCCACCAAGCCAATATAGCTCTGACTGCCTGGACTACAGGCCATTTTGGACTATCTCCCATTAAGAAAAACACCCTGAAAACTGGCTGTATGTAAACGTGCAGTCAGCACATAAGTGGGTTCAGTCTGATCTTTCCAGGTGCTGTTATAGTTACGGAAACAGGCTCTTTAGTACTAACAATGCTTTTTCTCTCTGAAAAAGAGATAACTGTTGCATGCAGTAAACCAAAGAGGACCCAACATGCAGCCACTCTTGCTGAGTGAAGCAAGGTTGACACTCCAAGATTACTAATTTATAATGGGCCCCACTACTGATCCAATGGCCTGTAACCACCATCCTAACTAGCCATTCTCAGAGGAGAAGGGGAAGAGAGATGGACCTTGATGTGCCTCATTACCAACCAAAGGTGGAAAGCCTTTCAGCACCGGGATTCTCAACCTTGGTTGCACATCAGAATCACCTGGGGAGCTTTTAAAACTCCAGATGCCCAGGCCACAACCCAAACCAATTACACTAGAATACCTGCCGGTAGAGGCACCCAGGCACCCGTATTAAAGTCCGTAGTGATACAAGATGCAGCCAAGGTTGAGAACCCTTCAGGATTACCAGTCCTGACCTCGTGTAACTTCTCCAGCAAACCACCTCTGGAAAGCCAACCTAGAGCGTTTCCCACCCACAGCTTTACATTACAGTAGAGCAGATACAACACAGTACGACAGCAGCCACACGTCCCTGCTTCTGGGTTCCCGCTGTAGTTAGAACTTACCAACTAGGGGGGTACCCAGCTCGGCAGAAGAGAGCCACTTGTTCAAACAGTTTGCACTTCAACAAAAAAATTAAGTTCACTGAGTTTATGAGATGCCATGAACGCCTACATTTGCCTGTTAAGATTTTTCTTTTTTCCTAAAAGCAAATCTTGTGGGAAGGAAAGTCAGAGCATACGCTGGTGCTCGGCCCACACACAGAGCCTACAGAGAAGCAGACAGAACCATGCAATTCCCATGGCCGCCTAGAAACCACCCTGCAGCCCCCCACCCCCACTCCCGCGCGGGGCAGGCCAGTGAGCGCCCAGCCTGCGGCCACTCCACCTGCCAGAACACTCGGCCGCACCTGCCGCGCCGCGCCGCGCCTTCCCCTCCTACCTTCCAGAAGCTCGTCCAGGCTGGTGACCTTCCGGCTGCCGTCGATGGTGTAGATGGTGCGGACGCCCTGAGGCAGGTTCACGTTGTCCGACAGGGAGCGGGTGAGCTCCATAAGGAGCGCATCGAAGGACCGGAAGCGGTCGCTGGAGATGGCAAACACCAGGCCCTTGAAGTAGCGGTCTCCATTCCTGTAGAAGCGCGCCTTCTTGGCCTTCTTCTCCGAGCTGAGGGCCTGCAGGGTCCGCGTGCGGTAGAAGCTGCAGTGGGCACTGTGCGCCGGGCTGGGGATGAGCCCATTCCCCTTGGGCCCCGAGCTGCTGCTGCCCCCGGAGGAGCTGGGCGCCCCCCTCCGCGACCCTGGCCGCGGCCTTTTGTCCCGTTCCTCAAAGTGCTCCAGCTCAATACTCCTGGCGCTGGCCATCGCGACTGCACCCGGGCGCGCCGCAAAACACGTTCCTGTCAAAGCCTCGGGGCAGCCTAGTGTCACAGCGAGAACCGGTTCGGGAACGTCTGACTGTGAGGGACCCTAGAACGCCGGGACACCTGGCCCTGGCATCCCGCCCTCTCCTTGCAGGTGGGCCCGCGCCCCCGGCTAAAAGTGGTCGCAGCGTCAAGCCGCCCAGCTCATTGTCCAGCGCGGCTCGCTCCGTCCCTCCCGCCTGCCGACGAGCCCCACGCCCCCCAAAGCGCCTCCTCCGCCCAGCCACGCCTCACAACTCGCGCTCGGGAGCCGGCCTGGAGCGGCAAAGTTGGGCTGCTGAAGGCTCGGCCGCGGTCCGCGCTCGCCCCCGGCCCCGTGGGCGCACACAAAGCTCCGGCGCCCCGCCGCGCGGAGGGGAAGGAAGGAAGAGGGGGAGGGGCTGGGAGCGTGGGAGCGGCGCCGCGGGCCTGCGGGGGCGTCGCGCCACCCCGGCCCGCCCACGCGCTGGGCCCGTGGCCGCGTTCCCGCCCAGGCCCTACCCGGGGGCGACGAGCGCCGGCTCGGGCTGAGAGGCTGTGCGCCCGGGGCCCTTGCTCCCACGGAGCCCGGCCCTAGCGGGAAATAATGCAGCTCGCCTCCTCCTCTGATGGCCGGCCCAGCCCGCCGGCGAGCATCCGCGCCCGGGCACGGCTCCGCTGCCCGCCCCGCCCGCTGTCAGGGCTGGAGGGGGCTTCTTGGCCCCCAGGGATGCCCAAGTCTTGGAGCGAGGGAGAGGGGAAGGGAGCGAGGGGGCCTGACGTTTCTGCCGCGGAGGTGATGCAGCGCGAGAGGAACGGCTCCTCCTGGGTCCTAGGTAGCCCCGCCCGCTGACAGCTACTATCCGGCGCAGCGCGTAAATGGGCGCAGCAGTGGCGCGCGCTCCTCCGCTTGGGAAACGTAAACGCGCAGGCTAGGGGACAAAAAAAAAAAAAAAAAAAAAAAAAAAACTACAAAGGAAGGAGATTCAAGGGCAGGGATCACATCCTTTAGCCAGCCACTAAATAGGAACCAGTGCCAAACTAGAGCAGGAATCGTAAATATGCCATTGGGTTAGGGCACAAAATTTATTTTTAAAAAAGCAGATTTCGAGCTTTCTTTAAAAATCTTCTGATAAAACAGCCCCCACAATTTCTGTAGCACATTGGCTAACACGGTACATTCAATAGCTTTGAGCAAATGATCAGAAGTTATGAGTTTTTAAGGGATTTACTTCATCGGCATATATCTATTAAGTGCACACGGTGGACCAGGCATTGTTTCTGGCGCTGGGGGTGCATTAGTAAAGGAAACAGACAATGCCTCCCCACTTAAATTCAAGCGATATTTAATTCTGTCAAATCTGAGCTTCTTTGTAAAAGGTCTAACATCAGTAAGCAACCATCATCCTGGGAATCTTCAGCAGACTCGATCGCCATGGGCTTGGTTTGGTTTTAGGGCAACAGTAAAAGCATGTTTTCCAATGGCTTGTGAGAAACATTATTTCCAATTTTCCATCTGGGGAAGATGTTTGGTCCTGATCTGCCACGTGGATAAGCTACTCTGAAACTTAAGAGTAACCTCAGGTGCTCAGGTTACCTGTAGCACCTGGTTACCTCAGTGGCCCTAGACAGCAAATCCAAACTAACCTGTAAGTTAGGAAGGCATTGGTGCTTTTCTTGGAGTGAAATGAGTCCTGGAATAGCATAACCAAGAGAAGGTGGAATCATACGCACTAGTTCCTCAGCAGCTGTGAGGTTGGTGTCCCTGATAGGACACCCCATACCAGCATGTGCACTGTAGTTCCCCCAGGGCAGTCCTGGGTTCCCCCTGATCCTACTTGACCTCTCCAACCAGGATCACACAGCATGCTGGCAAGTCAGAGCTGACCTAAGGCTTTTATGTAGCCCTGGAGTATGATTAGGTCCATGGCCATGATAGGCCTCAAACCAGACTGGTTAATCAGAATGTTTGGGGATGAGCCTCTCCAATATTATTTTTTTTTTAAGCACCCCTAGTTATTTTGGTTATTCTAGTAGCCAGGGTTTCAACCAGGGCTTCAAACCGGTTCATTCCAGTTCAAACCCCTGCTGAGAATTTGCCTTTCCACCCCAGATATACTGAATCAGAATCTACATTTTAACAAGATCCCAATCACCTGAGGATCTTGTTAAAATGTAGATTCTGATTCAGTATACCTGAGATGTAAGGCAAATTTAATAATTGGGATCTTGTACACCTGCCCCATAGGGTTTGCAAGGAGCGGCTGGTGGATTCAAACTGCTGACCTTACGGTTAGCACCCAAGCTCTTAACCACTGCACTCCACCTTGATCTTAGCTCTCTCTTAATCTAACACTTGTCTGAGTAAAAACTTTTGTACAGAGTATTTTGAAAATGGCTTCATTTTTCTACTATAGACAATTCAAGAATTTCAATTCAAAAACTGTTTGCTTTTTTTGAATGATTAGAAATGACTCCTTTCTGCCTTTGATACGTAATAATTTAAAATTATGCACCATCTAGTTGGGTGTGAAGATTTTGTTGGTGATAACCAAGAGGGGCCTTCTGAAAAACTATACCACGCATAAATGAAAAGTAATTCTTTTTGTTCCCTAAACTTCTCTTTGGACCACATGGGTTAGTAAAGCAATTTCAGTGCCTTTAACCAGCTGGTAACTAACTCCCTCTCCCCCTGGTCACCTCTGCACTGCCACCTTCACTAAGAAATACAACACGCAATTTTATTTAGCACAATTTGTTTAAATGAGATTTCATCCAATACTACATTGCAGAGCTTTATATCAGCAACCTGTCTTGAACAGTTCCCAGTTTGCCTCACGCTACTTCTAAAATGTCTTGGCTCATCTTCACTTTGGGCCAGAAACGTCTGCTTCCAAAGGCAGTTTTCCAGTTACTCCATTACTTATTACATAAAGGATGCCTACGAGCTTTTCAGAACTGCACAGTGCTGGGACTTTCTGCTGCCTCATGCTTTCATTCCTGTTTGCCACGTGCCAAGCATTTCTCCCAGAAGTAAAAGTGGTGAAACAACTATTTTCACTTTCAGATGAAAAGAACTGGTGACTATGGACTTGAATTTTTCAGAAACTGAGCCTTATTTTTTGTTTCATAATCTTTAATAATTATGAATTCCAGTGTTCTCTGTCAAGCTTTAGTAGGAAAGGATACAAAGTGAAGTGGTCCAGTAAGCGACACTCTCCACCCCCAGCACATAACCTGTGCCCAGACTGGAAAAAAGAATCGTAAGAACTGTTGTTCCCTTGTTTGTTTCACCTGGGGAGCTTGGCTGGTCCTTTTTGCCTGTGATTCTTATAGTACTTTATAAATACATATTAATAACTTCTTCACAAAACATACAAGGAAATTTTTTAAATGACCTTTCAGGTTCAGAAAATTTAAATTTAGTACATGGGTTAAATCTTCCAGAAGTTCCAAGTTTAGTTTTGTTTTTTTCCTTTTTAATGAAAACATCAGTTGAGTTGAAGGAAAATCCCAGTATACATGCTTTAAATGTATGTAGCACAGCAACAGATACTTTTTTTGCAAGAGGAAATTATGGTGAATAGTTCTTATAAACCCATACCCACTGCCGTTGAATGGATTCCGACTCACAGTCAACCCTACAGGACAGAGTAGAACTGCCGCATAGAGTTTCCAAGGAGTGCCTGGTGGATTCGAACTGCTGACCTTTTGGTTAGCAGTCATAGCACTTAACCACTATGCCACCGTGGTTTGGGTTCTTTTTATGAGTACGCGTAACTAAGAAAAAGTATGTAGTACAAAGAGTTCTACATTTTATGTTAACTCTGGATATCAGAATTATATTTAGTTCTTTTGTTACTGGCTAGTTCACCTGTAATAATTATTAAACAAAAATAGCAACATTAAGCAACGATAACATATAGTAACCTTTTTCTCCTTTTTCTTAGGAATGTGAATTTTTTTTTCTCTTAAATCCCCTGTGAAAAAAAAATTCAGCGGGTAGCAGCATCCCTAAGGGATACTGATGGCACAAATGGCTAAGCATTCTGCTGCTAACTGAGGGGTTAGAGGTTCGAACCCACCCAGCAGCGACATGGGAGAAAGACCTGGCAATCTGCTTCTGTAAAGATTACAGCCAAGAATATGGGGCAGTTCTATTCAGCCACATGTGGTCGCTATGAATTGAAATCAACTTGATGACAACTAAGAACAACAGTTGTATCCCTACCTTACAGGAACAGCTGAGTGATTTTCCACAATTATTTTAATAAAACTGAAAGTGAAACACTATGGAAAATACCATAGTACACTCTCTTTGTTTCTGTAGAATCAAATTTCCCAAGCCCAGTATAAAATTTATTCTTCAAATCTAGGCTTTTTTCTTCATTTAAAGTTCAGAAGGAATTATTTATCTTAAAATTGGTCCCAATATTCGTGGTTTCCTCCTCTCTGGAGCAAGTATTGAATGTGACAAATTATGGTCACGTCATTCTACATGATAGATTAAAATAATGATGTTTACGAGTATTTAAAGGAGAAGAAAGCTTTTATGATGATTAATAGGTGGTTAGGACCTAGTTAAAGAAACAGATCATGGAATAAGAAAGGGAAGATTAAGCAGCAGAGATAGTAATTGACTCCAGGGTGTGCTAACTCTAGAAAACGATCATTTCAAGCTTTCAAAATTCATTAATCACCAAGAGGTCTTTCTCTTTAGGAATATGTAGTTAAAAATTAATGATTTTTATACTTGCAGTGAGTTTATGATGCGAATTAGCTGCTTATTTGAGGACAAATGTTCTCCACCCTGTACACATATTGGAAATACCGAAATGTTGGTAAAATATATTTATCTTATTTATGGGAATAATAATACTGCTCAGAGTTGGACAGTACCCTTTAATAAATCTATGCTCATTTGGCTACGTATATGGATGCAAAAAAGTAGTTTTTCTTTGGTACTTCCCAGAATCCCATCTGAAGTCCCTGATACTGACCATGATACTTCCCAGCATCCTCTCTGAAGTCCCTGATACTGACCACGATTTACTGTTCATGGGAAAGATTTGACATAAATACATCTGCGATTAAACACTTAAGGTGAAGAGGAATGTGCACATGATTATCTGATTACGCTTATCATAATGTAACTGATATGTCCATCTTTAACAGTTTGGTAACAACATAAAGTTTGTTATTAAAATTAACTACGATTAATTATTATTCATTATTATAGGATTTTTTTATTATAGTATAATAATAATTTTCTTTCTAGATTTCCCCCTTCAGTAGTAAGCCAGTGAACTCCTGAGTTCTTCTTGTTGCTGTTGTTAGTTGCCATCAAGTTGACCCCCAACTCATGGCAACCCTACGCACGACAGAATCAGATCACTGTGGTCCACAGGGTTTTTATTGGCTGATTTTTTGAAATAGATTGCCAGGCCTTTCTTCCTAGCCTGCTTTAGTCTGAAAGCTCCACTGAAACCTGTTCAGCATCACAGCAACATTCAAACTTCCACTGACAAACAAGTGGTGAGGTGGCACTTGAGGTTCATAGCTGATTCAAAAACTTAATCCAATATCCTCATGAAAAGAAATCTAGAAAATGAGTCAGATCTTCAGCGGGCCCAACTCCCAGCTGCTATTCCGTGTCAGGAACTATTACACCTATGCCCTCTGATGACTGAGGCATGTGCTATAACTCTGGGCCCAGCAACAGTTGTAAAGATACAGAGAAAAAGGAAAATTTCTCTCTCTCTCTCTCAAAACAAAGTAAAGTGTTGGTGCCAACTTGCAGGACATCTATTCACTAAGAATAAGGACCTGTTACGAGGTGACTTTTCTTTATGATAGTCCTGGCTTTCAGGGCACTGTACAATGATCTTATATAATTACAAATATGTAGAAAATGGGGCATGTTGAGGTAACTATAAATAATTCTCCTTTACATGTTTTTACATACCAGGGAAATTCTTGTGTGTAAAGAAAGCCTGGCTGTCTTAATTTCTTCAGCCTTCTCAGATGCTTTCATAGACCTGGCACACCAGAATATGTAATATCATCATGGAAATACTGCCAACCACTATGAATGGCCCAGTTGTTCCTCTCAGAGGAGAAACTGAAGGCACCTACCTCACTCCATGTAATTTAACAGCTTACTCACACAATTCTGTGAGAAATTCTTAAGATAACATAGAATGATAAGTAAGGAAGGGCCAACAGAGAGGTACAATATGGTGGCCCTAATACATATCTACACACAACTGCTTTATATTTTAATTAATCTTAATTCAAACAATGTCTAAACTTCTGATGTTGGGCTCCTTGTTTGAATGGGTGGATAAAATTGGTCACTTTTTCTCTATTACTATTCTGGTTAAAAGCCTTCCTTGAAGTTAAAGAGTTATGCCATCTTGGACTTCTTTCAAAACCATTGGTTCTTGATCATATGCTACCTCCTGAAATGGTTGACAGTCGACCAATTCTTTTTTTTTTTTCTAATTGTACTTTAGATGAAGGTTTATAGAACAAACTAGTTTCTTGTTAAATAGTTAGTACACATATTGTTTTATGACATTGGTTAGCAACCCCATGACATGTCAACACTCTCCCTTCCTGACCTTGGGTTCCCTGTTACCGGCTTTCCTGTCCCTTCCTTCCTCCTAGTCATTGCCCTTGGGCTGTTGTGCCCCTTTAGTCTTGTTTTGTTTTATAGTCCTGTCTAATCTTTGGCTGATGGGTAAACCTTGGGGTTGACTTCATTACTGGGCTAAAAGGGTGTCCTAGAGCCAAATTCTTGGGGTTTCTCCAGTCTCTGCCAGGCCAGTAAGTCTGGTCTTTTTTTGTGAGTTAGAATTTTGTTCTACATTTTTCTCCGGCTCTGTCTGGGACCCTTTAGTGTTATCCTTGTCAGAGCAGTCAATGGTGGTAGTTGGGCACCATCTAGCTGCACTGGACTTAGTCTGGTGTAGGCTGTGGTAGATGTGGTCCAGTAGTCAACCAATTCTTTTTGGTACAGTAACACTGTGTATTCCTTCACCTTCTTTTCATGCTTCCTGCCCACAGAATCCTTCAGTATTGCAAGTCGAAGCTTGAATTTTTTCTTTAGTTTTTTCAGCTTGAGAAATGCCAAGCATGTTCTTTCCTTTCGGTTTTCTAACTCCAGGTCTTTGCACACTGCATTATAATACTTTGTCTTCTTAAACCACCCTTTGAAATCTTCCGCTCAGCTCTTTTGCTTCATCATTTATTTCATTCACTTCAGTTGCTTTACATTCAAGAGCAAGTTTCAGAATCTCTTCTGATATCCATTTTGGTCTTTTCTTTCTTTCCTGTGTTTTTGATGACCTTTTGCTTTCTTTTTGTGGGGTGTCCTGATGTCATCCCACAACTCATCTGGTCTTTGGTCACTAGTGTTCAATGCATCAAATCTATTCTTGAGATGGTCTCTAAATTCAGGTGAAATGTACTTAAGGTATATTTTGGCTCCTGTGGACTTGTTTTAATTTTTTCAGCTTCAGCTTGAACTTGCATTTGAGCAATTGATGGTCTGTTCCACAGTCGGCCTCTGGCCTTGTTCTGACTGATGATATTCAGCTTCTCCATCATCTCTTTCCACAGATGCAGTTGATTTGATGCCCCCCTATTCCTTCCTGCAGTGTCCACTTATATAATTGTGATTTATGTTGTTAAAAAAACTGCATTTGCAACGAATAAGTCGTTGGTCTTGCGAAATTCTATCATGCAATCTCCAGCATAGTTTCTATCACCAAGGTCTGTCCTTTTTTGTTTCCAATTTTACATTCCAATCACCAGTAATTATCAATGCATCTTGATTGCATGTTTGATCAATTTCAAACTGCAAAAGTTGGTAAAAATCCTCAATTTCTTCATCTTTGGCATTAGTGCTTGGTGAGTAAATTTGAACTACCATATGTCCCAGCAATTTCACTGCTAGGCATATACCCAAAAGACTTGAAAGCAGAGACTCAAAAAGAGACCTATACACGAATGTTCATTGCAGCAGTATTTACAAAAGCCAAAAGGTGGAAATTACCTAAATACCCACCAACAGATGCGTGGATAAACAAAATGTGCTACATACGTACAATGGAATACAACACTACTCAACCAGTAAGAGAAATGAAGTCTTAATACATGCTACAGTATGGATGGAGCTTGAAGACATTATGCTGAATGAAATAAGCCAAATGTTGTATGATCTCACTTACAGAAAAAGACTAGAAAAGGCAAATGTATAGAGACCAAAGTTTATTAGTGGTTACCAGGGGTGGCAGGGAGGGGAAAATATTGACGGTGATAGAAAAATCACACTGATTAAGGGTATGGTTGCACAGCCAGTTATTGTAATTGGTGTTAATAGGTTGTATACCTGTAAAAAGCTGAATTGGCTGAAGTTGTGTGATAGATATATTTATAACAATAATAATAAAAAAAAAGAGTAGCTGCTGAGACTGCTTATGTACAATCAAACACCTCATGGGATTTGGTTCCTTGGTTTGAAGGTTTAGGGTCACGATTTCAAGGGACATCCCAGTTAATTGGCCTAATAATGTGGGAGGTGTTTCTGTTCTACCTCCTAGTTTGTTGCATAGTTCCTGGGGCCTTAAAAGGTTGCAAGTGGCCATCCAGAGCTCAACAACTTGTCTCTATTTACCTGGACTAACAGAGGAAGAAGGAGAGTCAGCAAGAGATGAGGGTATGGAATGTGTGGCTAATTGCCTCCGTGAACAACTGCCTCCTCTGCCATGAGATAAGAACTAGATGGTGCCTAGCTATTCCATGGGAGAATCCTGATCAAAATGGTAAAAAGGAGGAACAGGATTTCAAATTCTCATGGATTCCAAACTTTTTGGAGCCAAGTGAGCTGGATGAACCCCAGAAACCATTGCCCTGAGATAATCTTTAAACCTTAAACCAAAAATATCCCCTGAAGCCTTCTTAAAACCAAGCAATAGTTTAGCTTAACTAGTAAAAATGTCTGCCTTGAGCATTAAGAACTATCTATATGAGTCCAAAGTGACAACAGCAACACGAAAGATTAGATAGGAACCTTAGAGGGGCAGTGAGTTTATGTTAATGGGGGAGGAACAACTCAGAAAATGAGAGAGAATGGTTGCACACCTCGTCGAATGCAATCAATGTCACTGAATTGTAAATGTAGAAACTATTGGATTGGTGTACGTTTTGCTGCGTATATTCTCAACTACAACAAAAATAATTCTAAAAAAGTTTTCAAGCACAGGCTATATATAAAAAGATTTACCCATGTTTAATATTATAAAATCTATTATAATAACTGACGAGAGGCTTAAACACTTGCTATTAAAGTTGCTGTTGATAGACCTTTTTGAAACAGTTTTATTTAAAGCAGATGAGTTACAAAAATCTCTGAATCAGATCACAATCTAAATGATTATCGTTTGGCTGCGAAATTTTTTTTCCTTTTATACTTTTAATCCTGTCTAGTAGACTCCAAATTATCTTTACCCTTAAATATTCTTTCTTTAAAAAAATTGTTTTTCTTTTTTTGTTTAATCTAAAATTTTTTTTATTTTGTTATTATTGTTGAGAATATACACAGCGAAAGACACGCCAATTCAATAGTTTCTACATGTACAATTCAGTGACATTGATTACATTCTTCCAATTTTGCAACTATTCTCAGCCTCCTTTTCTGAGATGTTCTTCCGCCATTAACATAAACTCACTGCCCCCTAAGATTCCTATCAAATCTTTTAGAAAGAAGTAGAATTGGGCTATGTTTTGAAGGAAGACCATTTGATGAATTGGATGTGGAGTATAAGAGAAAGAAAAAAAGTGTGAGATATTGTTCTTGGCCACCCAGCATCTATTCCCCCTTCCCTTGATGACATGCCGGTGAATTTTCCCCTACCACTCTCAGTCCATGTGTTTGGAAGGATTAACTCTACTCCTGCCTCCAGAGATGGACATGTGACTCAGGCCTGGCCAGTAGACCACAGGGAGTGTCACATTCTTTTGACAACAGCAATTAACATTAACACGTACTTTGTTACTTAGACAAAAAAAAAAAAAAATGCATATTTACCCATGCTTTCTTTCTTTCTCTTACACCCCACATCCAGTTCATCTAATAGTCTTCCTTCAAAATACACCTCTATTATGTTTCTTTCTACCTCTGCCATTGACAAAGACACCTATTCCATCACCTTCATCTCTCACCTGACCTGCCTCCAGCCCTTGTTTCACTATAGGATATTTACACAACAGCCAGCGTGAGCCTTTTAAAACTTTAAGACAGATCATGCCATTCCTCTGCTCAGGATGGTTCATTTGCTTTTCTTTACACATGGAACAGAATCTAATATCCTTTCACCATGGCTAGCCAGGGCCTATAACAGACCCTACATCACCTGAAGAACTTATAAAACTGCAGATGCCTGGGCCACACCCCAAAAGATTTAATTGGCTTTGGGTGGGGACTGAACCTTGGCATCTTTTAAAAGCTCCCCAGTGATCCTAACATTCAGCCAGAGCTAAGAACCACTGCCCTACATGATCTGGCCCCTGGCTACCTATCAAACCTCATATGCCATCACTCTTATCCTCACTCAGTCCAGACGCCTAGACATCATGTTGTTCTTTGGGCTTGCACAGCATGATCCCACCTGAGGGGCTTTGCATTACTGGATAAAGACACACCTGACATCATCTACCCTGAACATTTTGGTCACACTATTTTACAAAGCTTATACTTGCTTAAGCCAGTTTGAATTGCATTTTATGTCACCATCAACAGTCCTTTGTGACACATGAATCAATTAATTTCCCCAACACCTGTGTCTTCTGTCTCTAGTTCATCCTGTATTGGTTGGCAGTTGGCTGGAAGTCTTCCTAAATCACAGCGTGGATCTTATCACCCTTTTGTTGAAAAACCTTTAGCAATGAGTTACTTGAAGTGCTTTCTCTTTATCTAATTGTCCAAAAATATGTAGTCTGACCCTCCAGGCCTTCATCATCTGGCTGTGATCTCTTAGTCTTCTCATAATTAATCTTTGTGTATACACTTTAGACAAAATGTATTACTTGCTATCTCTGAAATGTCTTCTGTGTTTTCCCACTTGGTGCCTTGTGAGAGCATTCTGTTTGCTTTGAATGCCTAGCCCCTTGTTTTCACTTGTCAAATTCTTCTCATTAACCTCTTCTGTGAATTCTTCAAAAATCCCAGCTGGAAGTAATTTCTTACTATAGTCTTCAGCAGTGAGCACATTCCTCGACCTTCTCCCTATAATGCCGATCATATCTTGCTAATTATTATTGATAATATTTGTGCTTTAATGATGTTTGTATGCTTAAATTATATTAATTAAACCAATCTTTACTGAGTTACCACAGTGTTCTACGAATTGAATAGCTCATGTCCCAAAGCAGCTATAACTATCTAGTAAAAGAGGAAAATATACCTTTTATTGATTGGTTTTATCGCTTCAAATATTTCATTTTATTCTGTCTATTCTCTCCTTGTTAGATATAAGTTGAACTTTTAAATTTATTCCTCATGCCTTTTCATGTTTTCTATCTCTTTATCTCTGTTGTATAAAAAAGGAAAATTTGTCCAAACCTATCTTCAAGTTTACTAATTCCTTCTTCAGCTAAGTCTAGTCTGCTGTTTAACCCATATACCAAGTGGTAAATTTAAGTGACTATTCATTTGAAAAAGTTCTCATTTTTAAAAAAAAAAATTGTCTTTTTTTTTCATAGTGACTTGACCTTTGTTTATGTTTTTCAACAACCTTTTATATTTTTCAAATTTCTAAAATCATACTTAGATTATGGTCTTTTTAAAATTGTTTTTCTAAGTATCAAGTTACTAGACAGAAAACTTGTTGAATATGTCCCTTGACTTTTATGCATTGTTTGTGAATTTTTGCTTTGAGTTCACCTTTAGTGAGGTTTATTTTTGTTTGGGTCATCCTATGCAGCATGGGTGGCAGTTTAGTATTAGCGTCCTCCAGGTGTCCCAGAGGTACTACTGGCCCAGGACCATGATCATTTCTAGGCTTGAGGTTTCCTGAAGGACCAGGTAAATTGAAACTAATGAAAGCAACAGGCCTGGGATTTTTATTTCTCATAGAAGACTTGTTTTTCCCCAAGCAAAGTTAATTCTCATCTTATTGATCTTCTGGCTGAGTTTTTTAGTCCATTTTGGCCAGAATCGCAGCTTTTCAGGGTCCTGGCTTAATCTAAGCATCTCAGTTCCTACTCTCCCCCTCAAATGGGCCTAAGAAGGCTTCTGTTATTGATAAGCATTAAAACCCTGGCCATTACTAAATCAATACTACTGCTCCCACCCACCCACCCACCAACCTCCAAAGACTGTTGCAGCCTCAGTTCTCATATTTATCAGTCTGACTTTCAATTTCCTCTTTGGTTCTGGCGCTTGAAGGCTTCTTTTATTTCTGAAGATCAACTAAAAGTCAACTTTCTTTGGTTATATTTTATCCAGTGTTCTTCAGGGCTTATAATTACAGGGCTTCCACGTTAACTTAGTTCGCCAGATTGCTTGAACCAGAACAAAAAGTAGATATGCATCCAACTATATAATATTGACCCCACTAAAAGACAGTCTAATACGTGCCATAATAAAAAAGTGAAGGAAAACCTATGAAAATCAGAAAAGGTGGTAATTAATTATGATCACAAGGTTTGAGAAAGTTTTGATTGAATAATTAACAATTGAATTGGGCTTTGAAAAATGGATAGAATGTTAAGATTTTTACATGAAGAAGGGAGATGTTGGGTCTGGTGGTGGAAATTCCAAGCAAGGAATGAACAATCATGAAAGTGTATGTCATTTCTCAAAGTGGATTATAATCTTGTGTGGCTGGATTTGGGTGGGACCTAGTAGACGTAGTCTTGGGGTATGTGGCTGACATCACTCCAGCATTTCACTACAAGACCTCTCACAGTGCTTTGTGTATCATAAGTGCTTGATATTTACTGGATAAACGAATAGATGTGAGAGAATGTCATCAAAGTAAGAAGTAGAAACTGAATATACAGGCTAATACGCAACCTCACTCTGTCAGTTTCTTCACCTGTGAAAAAAGGCGGGGGGTAAAACAACATGACTCCTAAAATTCCTTTCGGTTCTAACATTCTAAAATAATGGCTTATATATAACTTAGTGCTGATCCTTCTGGAGCCCTGGTGTTGCTTGTCACTTGTTTAGTAATTTAAGCAAGGAAAGCATGTGGATAGTTTTTGTTAGGGATAAATGAATTTGGTTGTCTGTCTGCCATAGGGAAAGAGTGAAATATAGTATTGAAAATGCTGTTTTATTGTCATTAACGAGAACAAAAAGGATCAAAGGCTGAGCCGTTACGAAACTATACTTTGATAACCTCCTCAAAGTTACTGCTGTCCTGGGCTAAATAAAGAGATACTCCCTAGAAGTTCCCCTTTAACATTCCAGTTTTGTGAAGTCTTCTCTGCAGGCAGCCATCAGCGTCTAATAATAATTAAAAAAAAATAGGAAGACTTCTTGGAAGAAACATTTAGCAACAACAACCACAAAAATGTGAAAGGGAAAGTCATTGTCCAACAAAAGGAAGATAAATGTAGCTTCCTTCTATTTATTTATTTATTTTTATTTGCTGAGTTTTCTAAAAAGTTCTTAGATCCAAACCCAAAACCAAACCCAGTGCAATCGATTCGATTCTGACTCTTAGCGACCCTAGAGGACAGAGTAGAACTGCCCCATAGAGTTTCCAAGGAGCGCCTGGCAGATTCGACCTCCTGACCATTTGGTTAGCAGCTATAGCACTTAACCACCACGCCTCCAGGGTTTCCGTTCCCAGATAGAAACAAAAAAAGGAAATAGGATAGTCAGGAATACTTCAGTTTGAACAAGTAAGAAAAGGAAGGTGAGGATGGTTACGCAACTTAGAGAATGAAATCAGTGTCACTGAATTGTACATCCAGAAACTGCTGAGGTTTTTTTGTAGTAATAGTACCATGACTGTTCTCTAGCTTTCTGTGTATCCAGAAGAGTTGTCAGGGGAGGAAGCTGAATGCCATGTTCACCTTCCTGATTCCCACCTCCTAATTTCTCTATTACAGCTACAACAATGTCCAAGCGGTACCTCAGAGGAGTAGCTTCCCCCAGTGAGTTGGTTCTAAGGAGTGGTCTTCAGATTTGTTTCTAGAGTCCAAGCTCTGCCAAGGATTTTATCATCAACTAATTCCATGTGTTAACTCCTTTTCTGCTTAAAATATGGAGAGGGGTGCGGTGCGATGGATCACTTTTTTTGTGGCCTTCCTTGCCATGGTCTTGTAACTCCCACTCAAGTGATTGGGTGGGACTGTGCAACTAGGATAATTATGGCCCACCAAGGGAATTGGTCAGTTTTGCCATCCACTGGGCTTGAAATGAGCCACCCCAGATGCAGGAAAGAGAGGATCCCACCACCACCAAGGAAGAACAGCCAGGAGCAGAGAGCGTATCCTTTGGATGGGGGATCCCTGCACTTAGAAGATCCTGGAACCAGGAGACTGGGAGAGAGAGAGAGACATTCTGTGGCGGCACAGAAACGAAGGCAGGAGACAGCATGGTGGGCTTCTAGCCCATGGCCCACCGAGCAAGAAAGCTGAGTGCCTTTGGTCAGGAGGCTTGCTGGTGGAGTAGAGTGCCTCTGGGCACTTACTGGCAGAGGCTAAAAGAGCTTTGTAATAATTGCCCTGAGCAGGGCAGAGGCCTAGGGCCAAAGAGAGGTGTGCCTGAGAGCGCAGCTGAAACAAGGCTGTCCTGATGGAAGAACTGTATCCTGAGCATTCCTGAGCCTGAATTTTAACCTGTTACTTCCTAAATAAACTCCATAATCTTGAGTATTGTCTGTGAGTTCTGTGTGACCACTGCAATGAGTTATCGAACCCAGCAGAGAAGTAGAGAGTGCCGTGGGAGGGGTGGTTGGTGCCAGAATTAGCACAGATGGCAGAGAGTGGAGGGATGTCTGACCTCTGCCTCCTAGGAATCAGCCTTGAGCTGTTGATCTTGATTCTCCTCCTTGTGAAGTTAGAGGAGGTCAGTCACCACCCCCATGCCATTTTTACAAGTGGTTCCTGTTTTATGCACTGAATCATGTTGAGTATGCTCTCTCTCTTCTCCACCTCCAATATTATTTAGGATAATATAAAAACTCTTAGAGATGTGGCATTTCGAATGACTTTTATTATAACGGAAACCCTGGTGGCATAGTTGTTAAGAGCTACGTCTGCTAACCAAAAGGTTAACAGTTTGAATTCACCAGGCGCTCCTTGGAAACCCTATGGGGCAGTTCCACTCTGTCCTATACGTTCGCTATGAATCAGAATTGACTTGATGGCAATGGGTTTGGGTTTTTTTGGTTTTCATTACAACCGATTCTGTATATTCAGTTTCTCTTTTCTTACCAAATATTGCAATGGAAATCAGAATATGCATACATTAGGCTGTCACTGGAGTTGGCAATATATTACAGGGTTTGAGAGCACAGGCTCCAATTCAGACAACCCGAGGTTCCCCCAAGAGAATGTGAGCCCATTGATAGCTGGGACTTTATTTCATTATGGTATCCCCAGACACTAGAACAGCCTCTGGTACAAAACAGGTCCTTACAATGATTTTTCTAATAAATTAACTTGAATTCCTTCTCTGACACTTACTTGAATACCTTCTCTAACACTAGCTGAATTATGTGACCCCACTGGGGAGACCTGATCCCATGGTTGGTGTAGTTGTGTACTTTCTGTGAGTCCGAGCAGGTTGGGCTTGGGTATCAGGGCTGCAGTAGGTTCCACTATTATGGCTATAATAGAGCCTATGGCCAATCCCAGCCCTCCCTAAGGGGAGTCTGTGTAGCTCAGGTAGTTCAGAGATGAATAGCAGTAGCTGGTGCTCTTCATTGAGGAAGCAGGTGGGGCCAGGTGAATCCGGAGGTGTGCATATACTGGGTCTAACTCACCCATTTATACTCACACGTGGGGCACTAGCAACCAGATATATAGCTCTTCTGACAGTCTGTTGTTGTGTGCTACGGAGTCAATTCTGACTCATAGCGACCCTATAGAATAGAGTAGAAGTGCCCCAGGGTTAGGCTGTCATCTTTACAAGAGAATATCATCATGTCTTTTTTCCCGTGGAGCTGCTGATGGGTTAGAACCGCCGACCTTTTGGTTAGCAGCCCAGTGCTTAACCATGCCACCAGGACTCCTGTCAGTTTTCATTCCCAAGTAAGAGGAGTGTTTAGGTATCTGCTGATGATCACATGATTACCACTGGAAAGGCATAAATACTATTCCGAAGAGACAAAATATTTTTCATCAGCTAAAATAACTTTCCGGCATGATATAGGGTAAGGATCTGGAGTACGACACGTAAATGGTTCTCATACTAGACATGTGACTTGGGAACGTTACTAGACTTCACTAAGCTTCAGTTCCCTCAGTCACCAGGTAGTTGTGAAGATTAAATTTATTGATGCAAAACACAGGATCTCCCCTGTCTTTTCCAGTTTATGAGTAAACTCAGTAACTATTGCTCTCCTCCCTCTCCTCTCTGGGGATGGCTAATCCCTCCCTGAACCTCACCTCATTGATTTGTGCCATTTGTCACAAGTGGGAGATTCTCAGGCATTATTCCTTGAGCACCTGCTACTACAAAATACTGTGATAGAGGCTATGGGGGATGCAAAGATGAATAATAAATAATTGAATAACAGTATTTAGTTCAATCATATGAAAAATTATAGTTTTTGTGGGTCAAAAATGCCTGAGTCATTCCAATATCATATGGTTTAACTTATTTACTCTTTTGAGTGCTCAAAATCCAATACACACATGTAAGGACCTTGGGGAGGGCCGCAATAGGATTACACATATGGGTAAACAAGAGGGTGGAGGCTCTGGGCGATGCAAATGGCTAATGTGCTCGGCTGCTAACTGAAAGTTTGTAGGTTGGAGTCCACCAACAGGTGCCTTGGAAGAAAGGGCTGGAGACCTACTTCCAAAAAATCATGCATTGAAAACCCTATGGAGCACAGTTCTACTTTGACACACTTGGAGTCACTATGAGCTAGAGTCGATTCAATGGCAACTGGTTAAAAGAGAAAGAAAGATTTTTCTGATGTGGAAGTTGTGGGAAGACTTTGTGGAATAGGAGGGGTTTACTTGGGCCTCACCACCACTTGCCTGTCAGTTTGTCCTACTATGGTGGCTTGCATGTTGCTGTGATGCTGGGAGCTATGCTGCTGGTATTTCAAATACTAGCAGGGTCACCCATGGTGGATAGATTTCAGCAAAGCTTCCAGACTAAGACAGACTGGGAAGAAGGATCTGGTAGTTGACTTCTGAAAAAACTGACCAGTGAAAACTTTATGAATAGCAGCAGGACATTGTCTGATATAGTGCTAGCAGATAAGCCCCTCGGGTGGAAGGTGCTCAAAATACGACTGGGGAAGAGCTGCGCCCTGAAATAGTCGACCTTAGTGACATGGGTGGAGTAAAGCTTTTGGAAACCTTCATTTGCTGATGTGGCAGGGCTCAAAATGAGAAGAAACAGCTGCAAAGATATGAGATGAATTGACACATTGGCTGCAACAATGGTCTCAAGCGTAACGATTTTGTGAGGATTGAACAGGACCCAGCAGTGTTTTGTTCTATTGTACATAGTGCTGCTGTGAGTGAGAACTGACCCCATGGCACCTAACAACACCACCACCACTTGGGCCTTGAGCTGCCAGGTAAGAGGTTTGTCAGCCTTATAAGTTATGTGGCCTAATCCACAGCTCATTTAGGAGAGCAGCCGCCAATAAGTGAACTTGGTGGGTTTATTTTAGAAGGAGTAGATGGTGGTGATTTGAGCCTACCCAGCAACTCCGTGGGAGAAAGACCTGATGATCTGTTCCTATAAAGCTTGTAGCCTCAAAAACCCTATGGAGCAGTTCTACTCTGTTACATGGGGTCACTGTAAGTTGCAAATTAGCTGAACGACACCTAACAACAACAAAGCAGTCTCAGTTGGGATATAAGGAAGCAGAAAACCAGTTTTCCTACAAGGGACGGGGAGGGAGGATGAGGAATGCATGTCTGTCAGTGAGAGGAGCAAGGATCCCCAAAGAACTCTTAAGTCTAATGAGACTTCTTCGGCATCTTACTTTGTATACAAATTCGTATAATGATGAGAGATGTGGTAACACAACTGACTTCAAATTTAGCAGTTAAGCCTGTAAACTACTGGAGCTATTTTTAAATCAATCCAGGGCAGCAAAAACTAGTTAGCCACCTGCCAGCCTGGATGGGAGAATGAAACCTAAGCACCCATCATTTTCTAGGTGCCCTGGGAACTGATGTAGAGATTGCCAGATACACTTTTTCCCAGGCCGGGATGCAGCCAGTAAGGGCCTGAGCCTCCAGGTCCTAACTCATGTCCTGAGGTCCTTGAGGGGAGCAGGGGGAGAGGTGAGACAGACTGACCTTGGAGATGGTATTCCACCAGGCTTATCATATCCCACCACCCACAGTAGACCATACTATTCAGTTTTCTGTTTTTTTCCTATAGGCTCCCTGGCAGTCCACTTTAAAATCTCATTTTAAAATAGGGCCATCGCAGACAATGCCTTGTCTTAGAAGTAGTCATGAGTGGCAGCTCAGTAGCTCCTCCTGTTTACCTCCTACTCTGTTGCATCTCTTTCCGGGTAGCACTGATCAGTCCTAGGGAGGGATTCCTCGAAACCAAACCTGTTGCCGACGAGTGGATTCAGACTCCTAGCAACCCAATAGGGCAGAGCAGAACTGCCCCCACAGGGTTTCCAAGGAGCAGCTTCTGGATTCGAACTTCTGACTCTTTGGTTAACAGCTGAGCTCTTAACCACTGCCTCACCAGGGTGGGCTAGTCAGCAGAAAGCTACTTGCTGTTGAGCTGCACTCCAGGGGCACACAAAGTGAGAGGTAGAGTTGTCTTAATTTTTAAATTGTGGGTAAAATCCTCTTACTCTTTTCCCCAGAGAGGAGAAAGCATAGGGTTTTTCACTTTGTTTTGCAAAATGTGTAGGTACGACATATCTTTTAGTTACTGTCTCAACGTCATGGTATAATAACGGTCTTCGAAGACCAAGCAGTAATAGATTTTGAGGCATATAATACCCATGCTCTTTTGGTACATCTGTAATTACTCTATGCATTCTAATTGCAATGCTTCTTACCTAGATATTCCTGTTCTAGGAAAAAATTTAAAAAACTGTGCTTCTGTTTCAACCAACCTGTTTATACTCTTAGAGCTAAACCTGCTTGGTGAAGCCTGGGCTCTGCCCTTGATGACACTACCAGCAGCCACACGAGGTGGGGAGGGTGTGCACATTGACAGCAGTGCAATTGCGGCTGTAAAATTATTTAAGATTTCTTATACAAGATCTCAGATCTTGGAATCTTAACCCTGTGATTCTACAGCAAAGGAGCACCCTGCCCATCTGCGGGAGTGGGATGGTTTTTACCCTCATCGCTTAGCTTTCTTCTCTGGAACATGTGTGGGTGGAGGGTGGTTCTGGGAAAAGGTTTGGGGTGGGGGAAGAGTGAGGGTTGAAACGAAGCTCACACTAAGTCATACCTACCCAATTAAAATTGATTCACTCAATCTCCTTGGCTACTACTTTTTCAAAAATTACACAGTAAAATTCATAGGTTATTATTATTACTATTTTCACAGGATATTTTTAAAGTCTGGTCTACATTTTAAACTCTTGAAAAACAAAAATGTCACTTTGATGACTAAGGTGCGCCTGACCCAATCCTTGGTATTTTCAATCGCCTCATATCCATGAAAAAGGGAGACCAGAGAAGAACTGACACATTTGAATGACAGTTGTTGGCAAAGAATATTGAATATACAGTAGACTGCCAGAAGAACAAACAAATCTGTCTTGGAAGAAGTATAGCCGGAATGCTCATCAGAAGAGAGATAGCGAGACTTCGTCTCATGTATTTTGGACATGTTATCAGGAGGGACCGGTCCCTGGAGAAGGGGATCAGGCTTGGTAAAGTAGAGGGTCAGCAAAAAAGAGGAAGACCCTCAACCAAATGGATGGACACAGGCCCAGGACTGGGCAGTGTTTCCTTCTGTTGTACGTAGGGTCACAAGTAGTCAGAAGTGACTCTACGGTACCTAACAACAACTCCTGAAAAGTATAGAATTTACCAAAAAAAAAAAAATTGCCCAGTCAAGCTGGCAACATCCACACTCCCTAATGTTTCTTTCAATTCTGATACCCTGAGTCCTGTTCCTAAGTGTGGGATTAATTATAAGTAGAGAGAAATATTTAGAGCCATCATTTGTGTCATGCCTTGATAGAGATGGTAGGAAAGGCACTGGAGGAGAAGTCAGAAGAATAGAATCTAATCTTGGTTCTGCCATTTATTAGTTCCTCAAGAAAATCATTTAAGCCGTTCTGAACTGCGCTGTCTTCATTTAAAAGCTATAAATGATTTGTCTTCTCAGTGGTATGGTTTAGCAATTCTGAAATAATTTTCAGTGCATTCTAGGCATGAGGAAATGAGTAAAATAAATATATTCAGGATAAGGAGAGCCACATTTCTCAACGTAAGAAGCCCATCGCCTTCAAGTCGATTCCGACTCATAGCAACCCTGTAAGGACAGAGTAGAACTGCCCCATAGGGCTAGTGGATTCGAACTGCTGACCTTTTGGTTAGCAGCCGGGTTCTTAACCACTGTGCCACCAGGGCTCCATTGTAAGAACAGAGAGTTACAAAAATGAAAAAGGAGAAACAGGAATGAGCCTTGCAATGTTAGATTGGAATTGGAGGTATCAGAATAAATGGGTCTTTTAGGAGACAGAGACAGAGAGACACAGAAGACGAGAGAGGGGAAAGTTGGTAGGCGCGGGCAGGCAAAACTGATCCAGGACGGACTGGCAAGGAAAGATAATATGCACCTAGAATATCCTGATGTACCAGAAAGTAAAAAAGTGCTCAATAAATAATGGGGACATATTAACAGGAAATAAGAGGAAGCTCAAATGGGCTCCCACTGGCCAAATCTGTGCTAGTTTGGGCATCAAATAACAATGATATAATATACTATGACTTAATAAAATAAATAAATCCAGACTAATATAAATGCATAAATGATGGGCAGGAAAATCTCTTTCTTACAGTAGAATATCAATTATAAGTCTAGAAATGATGGAAATTAGACAATTACTTAGCAATGGTTACTAAAACTAGTGGGTGAAAAGAGCTGATAAAAGATGTATTTACATAGTCTCAAAGTATCCTCCTGCAGATGACTGATTCATTACCAAGGCAGAAACCTGGCAGACACCACCTTGTCCAATCAGAGTTAAGATCCTCAACACTGGGAAAAACCAGGATAATGTGCCCCCTGAAGGAGGCGGAGAAGGACACGGCATCATTTCTGTGATGTTTCTGCCCAAAACTGCATACTCTGAATCTAATCACAGGGAAGTATCATACTAACCCAGCTCCAGGAACATTCTATAGACTAGCTGGCCAATAACCTTCAAAAATATCAAGATTAAGAAACACAAATATAATCTGTTCCAGAAGAAAGGAGGCTAAAGAAAGAGTCATGATAACCAAAGGCAAAGCATGATCCTGACCTGGCTCCTGGACTTGAGAAACAGAGCTATAGCAATAGTATTAGGACGATTGGCCAAATTTGAATACGCACTGTGCGTTTTCAATATTAAATTTCTGATTTTGAAAATTATTCTGTGGTATAAGAGTAAGTCATGTTCTTTGGAAATACTCAGTAAAATGCTTAGGGGTAAGGGGCATGATGTTATCAATGTACTCTAAAAAGATTCAGGAGGAAAAAGAAAAAAAATATATAATTTATACATATGGAGAGATGAAGAGAGAGGGAGGGAGGAAGGGAAGAGACAGAGAAGAGAATTGATGAATCTGTGCGAATCTGGGCAAGGACTCTGGAGTTCATTGTACTATTCTTGTAACTTTGCTGTAATATTGAAATTTTATCAAAATAATAAGTTATAAAAAACTCAGTGATTTTTTTTCATTATTCACCTTGAGTATCAGAAGAGATTATGAAAAACTGCTTTGGAATTTGTAACGCACTAAAAAATATAGGAGACCAAAATCTTCTAAGTATCAAAAGAAAAGCTTTAAATAATGAACTAGATTAAAAGTCTAGGAAACTGTTGGTAAATTAAAGTGTTAAGTAGCTTTTTCTTCCTGTTCTTTGCTGATGAATAATTGTTGAGTTGATAAATATTTATTTAAAGAGGAAGTAAATGGATGAACAAAGAAAATAAGAGACAGCAGAGTGTATAGAAGCTCTGGAATTGGACATAGAGGAATAGAATTAAAACCTGCACTTTAACTGTAAATAATCAGCTGCAGAACTTCGTGCTCTGACACCCTAACTGTGTTTGTTGTCACTAGGTGCCTTGGAGTCGGTCCCGACTCATAGTAACCTTATGTACAACAGAACGAAATGCTGCCCTGGTCCTACACCACCCTCACAATCGTTGCTATGTCTGAGCCCATTGTTGCAGCCACTGAGGGTCTTCTTCTTGCTTACACCTATGCCTACACATCAATTTTAAAAACTGAGGTTAATACGTAAATAATTAAAGCAGAATGGAGTAGTGAAAAGTTGTTTTTAACTGCCAGTTGAGTCAATCCCCCCACTTATGGGGGCCCTGTGGGCAATGGCATTAAACTGTTGTGCTCCATAGGATTTTCACTGGCTGACTGTTTGGAGGTAGATTGCCAAGCCTTTCTTCCTAGACTGTCTTGGCTTGTAATCTCTGCTGAAACCTGTTCAACATTTTTAACAGCAAGCAAGCCTCCACTGACAGGTGAGTAGTGGCTGCACCTGAGGTACATTGTTCGGGGATTCAACCTCGGTCTCCCACATGGAAGGCAAGAATTCTACCCCTGAACCACCGCTGCCCTCTTAGTGAAAAGTAATGGCGTGCAATAAAGCAGAATAGGGAAGTGAAAACCTGGCTTAAGTCTTGCTATTCTACTTATTACCTGTGTTACTTTGGCCCTTCATCTTCCTCCTCTTTAAAATAAGGGTAATGACACCTGCCCTGCAGCTTTCTTCTCAGGTTGGAGATAGTGTACTAAAAGTGTATTAATGTATTAAAATGCATAGAGATGACCCCAGCAGAGGTAGCTAGCAATCTATGAATTGCAGCTATAATTACTGTTCTTATTATTATTAGTTACTCTTGAGTCAGTTCTGACTCATGGTGACCACATGTGTCATTAACTCGAAAAAATACTTCTAACAGCATTTAGACTCAAGGACTGAAAAAATTCAAGACAAACACTATAGACAATGCTTTATCTAAATGCTTCAAATCTTTATTTTACTTTGTACATTGTAAGATTGAAAATATGAATAGGTATCAATTTAATACTTTGCACAAGAGTATCTCATAGGGAGGGATGGATGGTGAGGCACTGAAAGATATGGGCTAGAAGGGGACAAAAAGAAATGACAAGCTGCTGTACAAAGGAAATGAATGGGAATTTAGGACTTAAGGAGCAGTAACCTAGCAGGAGGCTAGGTGGATGTATGGAGAAAGGTAGCCAGAGAAAAATTCCCAAAGACATGTACTCACAGGGGGGTGTAGTATTCAGTTTCAATTGCTGGTTTTCTGTTGTAAATATCCCATGATTTCCCAAATATTTAGCAGAGTCTTGTATGTGTGTATATGTATGTGTGTGTGAGTGAGAGAGAGAGAGATTTCTGGTGAATGTCAAGGAAGAGGGATTGAGTTTCACCTCTGGGCTGATGTGGAGCAGAGAAAACAACCGCCATGGGGGATGGATATGAGACTGAAATCAGGAATCCAGGGGGAGCAGAAACTTGGAACCAGAAGTGACAAGGCAAGCACAAGTCCTTGGGAATCTCTGGACATCTTGAGAGGAGATTGGACTATTGAGTTAATTTTATCTGAATCTCAAAGGACAAAGTTCGAATGTGGCTTGAATCTGGGCTAAATATAGGAAGGCTAAACCACCAGGTGTCTGTCAGTTGGTTATACTATGATGGCTCACGTGTTGTAATACTGCAAGTTTTGCCACTGATATTTCAAATACCAGCAAGGTTACCCTTGGTGGAAAAGTTTCAGCAGAGCTTCCAGACTAAGACAGACTAGGAAGAAGAACCTGGCAGTCTAATTCTGAAAAAATTGGCCAATGAAAACCTTATGAATAGCAGCTGAACATTGTGTGACACAGTGACAGAAGATGAGCCCCTCAGGGTGGAAGGCACTCAAAATACCGCTGGGGAAGAGCTGCCTCCTCAGAGTAGAGTCCGCTTTAATGACACAGTTGGAGTCAAGCTTTTGGGACTTTCATGTGCTGATAAGGCACAACTCAAAATGAGAAGAAACAACTGCAAACGTTCATTAATAATTGGAAGGCGGAAAGGGCAAAGTATGAATCTAAGAAAATTGGAAGTTGTAAAAAATGAAATGGAATGTATAAACATCTATATACCAGGCATTAGGCAGCTGAAATGGGCTGGTATTGGCCATTTGAATCAGACAATCATATGATCTACTAAACCGGGAATGACAGATTGAAGAGGAATGGCGTCACTTCATCATAAAAAAGAACACTTCAAGATCTATCCTGAAGTACAATGCTGTCAGTGATAGGATAATATCCATATGCCTACAAGGAAGACCAGTTAATACAACTATTACTCAAATTTATGCACCAACCACTAATACCAAAGATGAAGACGTTGTAGATTTTTATCAACTTCTGTAGTCTGAAATTGATCAAACATGCAATCAAGATGCACTGATAATTACTGGCAATAGAAATGTGAAAGTTGAAAACAAAGAAGGATTGTAGTTGGAAAATATAGCCTTGGTGATAAAAATGATGGAGGTCCCATGATAGAATTTTGTAAGACCAACGACTTCTTCATTGCAAATACCTTTTTTCACAATATAAATGGCGGCTATACACATGGACCTTGCCAGATGGAATACACATGAATCAAATTGACTACATCTGTGGAAAGAGAAGATGGAAAAGCTCAATATCATCAGTCAGAACAAGGCCAGGGCCCGACTGTAGAACAGAGCATAAATTGCTCATATGCAAGTTCAGGTTGAAGTTGAAGAAAATCAGGATTGGAGGAAGACTCATTAACAACCTGTGATATGCAGGCAACACAACCTTGATTGCTGAAAATGAGGGAGGAGGACTTTAAGCACTTATTGATGAAGATCAAAGACTTCAGTATAGATTACACCTCAACATTAAAAAAAAAAAAATCCTCACAACTGAACCAATAAGTAACTTCATGATAAATGGAGAAAAGATTGAAGTTGTCAAGGATTTCAATTTACTCGAATCCATGATCAACGCCCATGGAAGCAGCAGTCAAGAAATCAAATGACACATTGCACTGGGAAAATCCGCTGCAAAAGACCTCTTTAAAGAGTTAGAAAAAAAAAAAAGATGTCACTTTAAGGACTAAGGTGGATCTGGCCCAAGTCATGGTGTTTTCAATCACCTTATGTGCATGTGAATGCCGTACAATGAATAGTGAAGACTGAAGAAGAATTGATGCCTTTGAATGATGGTGTTGTTGAAGAATATGGAATATACCATGGACTGCTAGAAGAATGAACAAATTTGTCTTGGAATAAGTACAGCCAGAATGCTCTTTAGAAGTGAGGATGGCGAGACTGCACTTTACATGCTTTGGACATGTTGTCAGGAGGGATCAGTCCCTGGAGAAGGACATTAAGCTTGGTAAAGTAGAGGGTCAGCAAAAAAAGAGGAAGATCCTCAATGAGATGGATTGACACAGTGGCTACAACAATGGGCTCAAGCATAACAACTATTGTGAGGACGGCACAGGACCAGACAGTGTTTCGTTCTGTTGTACATAGGGTCACTATGAGTTGGAATCAAATCAACTCGAAGGCACCTAGCAACAACAACACAACAACAAATCATCGCATTTTGATGATACTATTTTTTTTTAGGTTGTGGACTTGATGGTACCATGACCTATTGATCTTCCTGTGTTTTATACCTATTACCATAAAGTGTAATAGCAAAACAAAAAAATGATTAGATTGTATCAATCTCTATGTTGTGTATAATTTTGACTTGGAACCCAATGGAGCTAACTAGACTATTAATTTTCATTGTGTTAGCTTCTGAGCAATTTTAAGATTCAATGATGGTGGTGGTAACACAACATGATTAATGTAATTGGTATCACTAAACTATAAAAAAAAAAATTTTTTTTTCTGTACACCTGAAAAATATTGAATTGGAGAATGTGTTACACATATTCTTACAACAATAAAAGAAAAGATTTAATAATGATTTCTTATTACCCTTGAAATAACTTTTAAAGGTATTATTGTAATTTTGTCTTTAGATTATTACAAATACAAATATTTAAAATTAATATTTCTGTCTGTAAGGCCCTGAGCAGTTTGGCCCCAGCCCTGTTGCTACTCACCCCCAGCCCTATATGCTCAAGCAAGACCACCCACACTTGGCTTCTTAGGTCCCTGCTACAGGCCAAACTTTGTCTTCTGTCAGGGCCTTTGCTTATGGTGTTTCCTCTGCTTGGCATGCTCCTTTATACCCTCTTCGTTGACCTCCTACTTTTACTTCTAATGTCATCTTAAAAGCCATTTTATAAAAGATGCCCTCCCCATTCTCCTCCTTTAAGTTTCCTGTTCTTCTCTTTTATAAAACCAAACCAAATCCGTTGCTGTTGAGTTGATTCTGACTCATAGCAAGCATATAGAACAGAGTGGAACTGCCCCCTAGAGTTTCCAAGGAGTGCCTGGTGGATTCGAACTGCCAACTTTTTGGTTAGCAGCTAAACTCTTAACCACTGTGCAATCAGGGTTTCCTCTCTTTTACCGTATTTAAGAAAATTGATATTTAAGTAATTGTTTGCATAATTATTTTTTTCTGATTCCACACATGGTTGTAACCTCCATAATGTCAGGAATGTAAAATAGTGCCTTATCTATCAAAAAACCAAGCCTAACTCTTTGCCGTCAAGTTGATTCGGACTCATAATGATCCTAGAGGACAGAGTAGAACTGCCCCATAGGGTTTCCAAGGAGTGCCTGGCGGATTCAAACTACCAACCTTTTGGTTAGCAGCCAAGCTCTTAACCACTACACCACCAGGGTTTCTGCCTGACCCATCAAAACCAAAACCAAACCCACTGCGGTTGAGTCGATTCCAACTCATAGCGACCCACCCTATAGGACAGAGTAGAACTGTCCCATAGAGTTTCCAAGGAGTGCCTGGTGGATTCGAAATGCTGACCTCTTAATTAGCAGCCATAGCACTTAACCACTATGCCACCAGGGTTTCCACCCATAACATTTAATACATATTTTTGGGAGAAAAAAGGAGGAAAGGAGGAAGGAAGAGGGGAAGGAAAAATGGAAGGGAGGGAGGAAAGAATGGAAGAAAGAAGGAAGGGCGGAAGGGAAGAAGAAAGGAGAGAAGGAAGAGAGGAGGGAAGAAGGAAGGAAGAAAGGATTGAAGGGAAGGGAAGAAAGAACTAATACATTGTAATTGCATCCTATTGCTACTGTTACCAGAAAACGGCCTTGGTTCTTGTCTTCAGCGTAGGAAAGAATTCCAACACCGAGACAAATAGTGCCAAGTGAGCAGAGGTTTATTAGCAAGCAGAGGGTTAGTAGTCAAAGTACACTTGACCAGGAAGCATGAAGTAGGCTACTCAGGTAAAGAATCTGAGTGCCCTGGAAGTCATTTTCTTAGGGTTTTATACCCTTCTTGTCTCTTATCTCTCTCTGTTAACATTTAACAGCCAGGACAAGACCCCCTATGGAGACTATTTCCTTAGCTTAAGGTTTAATTACCAAGCTAGGGACCTTATCAAGTTAGGGACTTTATCAAGTTAAGGACTTTATCAAATTAAGGACCTCTGTAAGGATCATTTCCTTGGCTTAAAGTTTAACTATGTAGGGACCATCTTACTGAGGAATGTCACCACCCCCTTGTCTCTTCCTTTGTAGGGACTGTTTTACTTCTACCCGGTAGCACAGCTGGAAAAGCACAAGATCTCTCAGCCTGTATTTTCATATTTTATAAAAATATTTTTACTTTGTATTTTTAAAGCACATCTTGGAAACCCTGGTGGCTTAGTGATTAAGAGCTACAGCTGTTAATCAAAAGGTCAGCAGTTCGAATCCATCAGGTGCTCCTTAAAAACTCTATGGGGCAGTTCTACTCTGTCCTGTAGGGTCGCTATGAATCAGAATCGACTCGATGGCAACGGGTTTGGTTTGGTTTGGTGACGCACTACATGAGGCCATCAGGCCTCCAAGGGCGGGTCAGTGGAAGCCTCATCATGCCCCCTCCCCTCCAGAGCCTTGTTGCCAAGGAGATGAATTGGGCACTTTCAATTCATTTACACGTGTTTAAGTGTGGTCTGGCTGTTTTAGAAAGACAAAGAGCACCATAATTACCGGGGCTTTTCTCAGAGCTATTTTCAGAAACCAGAGACAAAGGCCAAATCAAGTTCTTTGTCCCACCAATCTTTAAGATGAAAAGGAAAAAATGAACACCTATGTAGGACCTTCACTCAATTGTCAAGGACAGGAGCAAATTCTTTGCAAAACTGGCTAATAGTTTTCAAATACTTGAGGAATATTCTCACAATTTTTTATGCCACTTGCAGTATAATGGCAAGAGGCAACACACCCTTTTAAATTTAGTATGCATTATTGACATATTGTCTATCACTTTCTTAAGTCAACAAAACAAAAAAAATTAAGCCCCGATTTGTAGCACTTGCTTATTTCCTTGCTGTGAATACTCTCACTCTGGCCAGGTTGAAGCTAGCGGTGAGAGATCAATAACATGGAGTTGGGAAGAGATATACAGTAGTATGCCATTACATAGTATTTCCACCATACAGATATAATCAATAGAGGTAAATCACTTCAAGCGATAGATAACAATAAAATATAGTAAAATAATTAGGAAGTGATAAGTTTTGAATATTTATTTGTGTTTGTAGTACAGTTTGTTTCATTTAATTTTTAATAATGGATGTGTTGACGACCTGCATGCAAAATTGTGAAAATTTAACAATTGGTTTTCACAAGCCCATACAGGCCAGCCCTAGCACATCACTGTATGTATGTATATACAATTGCACATACACTCTGTGTACATAATTATAATTTTAATGTAGATGTAATTTGCACTCTGGTGTTTGCATTAGTGTTGTTTCATTTTCCATTATTAAATTGAATAGGCCACTCACTGATATACCAGGAATGTATTAAACAGGTCTCTTTTATAGGAAATTTAGCTTATTTCCAATTTTAAACTGTTAGGAAATCTATATTAAACATCTTTGTACATTTTCATTTTTCTTCTGTGGAATTATTCACCAAGAATTTGTGGGTTATTATGGGTTATGTGGGATTATGGATAAACATATTTTTATGAATTTTACTTTTTTAAGGATCTAGGCAGATCCATCCTTTATTTAGTTAGTTATAGATGAGAGCAAATACAGTAGAAATTTTTCCCAGTACTCCAATAAAAAAGAGGGAAATAGATTTTACCCTCCAGGAGCAGTGTAGGACTACATAGATCAGTAATATCACACTCACCATTAACAATAACAAATACAATTACACTGATGCACAAGAGGACGATGCGTTTTTATTCATTGTGGGGAAAGACAGCATTAATATTTTCATAGAATATGGAAAAGGTCTTTCACCCCCTGCAGGGATGGGGATTATGTATCAGTTTCACGGCATCTATTATCACAGGGCCTATACTGGCTACATGGCACCATCTGTTCACTGTATAAATGTATCCTTTCCCGGGAATTGTTCTTCCTGGGCTCTGACTTCCCCTACTTCCTATAGAAAGTTAGCCCAATCCTACTTCAAAATTCACATAGTAGGGAAACGTCAATATAATCAGGTTGCTCATGGGATGGTTCTGAACTACTTGAAAATCCTTCCCTCCAAATAAACTATCTTGCTCTCCACCTGCTTGGCTTCTGACCCCTTTTAGATACTGACATTTTAGATACAATTAAATACTGTGATCTATTCTTTGGAACCCCACGCGCCTGTCAGTTTTTCGTGGTGGCTTGTGCATTGCTGCGATGCTGGAAGCTATGCCACCAGTATTTCAAATACCAGTAGGGTGACCCATTTTGGACAGGCGTCAGCTGAGCTTCCAGGTTAAGACAGACTAGGAAGAAGGACCTGGCAGTCTACTTCTAAACAAATTACCCAGTGAAAACCTTATGAATAGCAACTGAACAATTTCTGACATAGTGTCAGAAGATGAGCTTCTCAGGTTGGAAGGCACTCAAAATACGACTAGGGAAGAGCTGCCTCCTCAAAGTAGAGTCCACCTTAATGACGTGAATTGAGTCAAGCTTTTGCAACCTTCATTTGCTGATGTGGCATAACTCAAAATGAGAAGAAACAGCTGCAAACGTCCCTTAGTAATTGAAACATGGAATGTACGATGTATGAATCTAGGAAAATTGGAAGTTGTCAAAAATGAAATAGAATGCACAAACATCAATATCCTAGGCATTAGTGAACTGAAATGGACTGTTATTGAAAGAGGCTGCTCAGCCATATTGAAAACCCCAATCAACACCCCTTCCCCCCTCCCTGCCCCCCGTCTTGCTAACCACAAGCTTGTTTTGAGCAGGCAGTCGCAGCACATAGTGGCTCCATCCACTGACTAGCCCTAGTTACATCTTGAAGCATGCACAGATTGAAATCACATCCTTCAACTGACCCCTCCACCCACCCCCAAATATAGGCATGGGAGGGCTAAAGGCAGAAAATTCCGGGTACCAAACCCAACCCCCTGACACCATTGGAAACAAAAAGCTCCCCAGTCCCCTTAGTCAGCGAGCACGTGGCGTTAAGGTCAGTAGACCCCACATGCTCCTTGTATGCGCAGACAATAAACTTGCCACTTTCTGTTTCCGTTGCAATCAGTGTCCATCTTATTTCAATCGGCTAATAAGACAGGACAAGAACCCGAGTGGCGTTCGGTTACATTATTGGCCATTTTGAATAGAACAATCCTATGGTCTACTATGCTGGGAATGACAACTCGAAGAGGAATTGCATCTCGTTCGTTATCAAAATGAACATTTCAAGGTCTATTCTGATGTACAGAAACCCTGGTGGCTTAGTGGTTACAGCTGCTAATCAAAAGGTTAGCAGTTTGAGTCCACTAGGCACTCCTTGGAAACTCAATGGGGTAATTCTACTCTGTCGTATAGGGTCACTAAGAGATGAAATTCACTCAGTGGTAATGGGTTTGGTTTGGCTTTTTGGTATCCAAAACACAATGCTGTCAGCGATGGGATAATATCCATACCCTTACAAGGAAGATCAGTTAATACAACTATTTACACACCAGCCACTAATGCCAAAGATGAAGAAATTGAATATTTTTATCAACTTCTGCAGTCTGAAATTGATCAAACATGCAATCAAGATGCATTGATAATTACTGGTGATAGAAATGTGAAAGAAGAAGGAATAGTAGTTGGAAAATATGGCCTTGGTGATAAAAATGACGAAGGAGATTGCATGATAGAATTTTGCAAGACCAATGACATCTTCATTGCAAACCTCTTTTCACCAACATAAATGGTGACTATACTCATTGACTTTGCCAGGTGGAATACACAGGAATCAAATCGACTACATCTAAGGAAAGAGATGATGGAAAAACTCAATATCGTCTGTCCGAAGAAGGCCAGGGGCTGACTGTAGCACAGACTATCAGTTGCTCATATGCAAGTTCAAGCTGAAAAAAAAAAAAAAATTTTTTTTTTTTTTTGAAGCTGAAGAAAATTAGAACAAGTCCACGAGAGCCAAAGTATGACCCTGAGTATATCCCATCTGAATTTAGAGACCATCTCAAGAATAGATTTGATGCATTGAACACCAATGACCAAAGACCAGGCTAGTTGTGGAATGACATAAAGCATGTCATACATGAAGAACACAAGAGGTCACTAAAAAGACAGGAAAGAAAGAAAAGACAAAAATGGATGTCAGAAGAGACTCTAAAAGTTGCTCTTGAACGTAGAGTTGCTAGAGTGAAAGGAAGAATTCATGAAGTAAAGGAGCTGAACAGAATATTTCAAAGGGTGGTTTGAGAAGGCAAAGTATTATAGTGAAATGTGCAAAGACCTAGAATTAGAAACTAAAAGAGAAGAACATGCTTGGCATTTCTCAAGCTGAAAGAACTGAAGAAAAAATTCAACCCTTGAGTTGCAATATTGAAGTACTCTACAGGGAAAATATTAAACGACACAAGAAACATCAAAAGAAAATGAAAGGAATACACAGAGTCATCATACCAAAAAGAATTGGGCGACGTTCAACCATTTCAAGAGATAGCATACGGTCAAGAACTGATGGTACTGAAGGCATTGGCAACAGGCAAGACTCCAGGAATTGACAGACTACCAATTGAAATGTTTCAACAAAGAGATGCAGCACTGGAAGTGCTCACTCATCTCTGTCAAGAAATTTGGAACACAGCTACCAGGCCAAATGACTGGAAGGGATCCATATTTGTACCCATTCCAAAGAAAGTAGATCCAACAGAATGTGGAAATTATTGAACAATATCATTAAAATAACACGTAAGTAAAATTTTGCTGAAGATCATTCAAAAGTGGTTGCAGCAGTACATTGATCCAGAACTGCCAGAAATTCAAGCTGGATTCAGAAGAGGACATGGAGCCAGGGGTATCATTGCTGATGTCAGATGGATCTTGGCTGAAAGCAGAGAATACTGAAAAGATGTTTACCTGCATTTTATTGACTATGCAAAGACTGTGTGGATCATAACAGATTATGGATAACATTGCAAAGAATGGAAGTTCCAGAGCATTTTATTATGCTCATGAGGAACCTGTACATAGACCAAGATTCAGTCTTTCAAATTGAACAAGCAGATACTGAGTGCTTTAAAATTAGGAGAGGTATGAGTCAATGTTGTACCCTTTCACCATACTTGTTCAATCTGTATGCTGAGGAAATAATCCCGGAAGCTCAACTATATGAAAAACGTAGCATCAGGATTGGAGGAAGACTCATTAACAACCTGTAACACGCAGAGACACAATCTTGCTTGCTGAAAGTGAGGAGGACTTGAAGCTCTTACTGATGAAAATCAAAGACTACAGCCTTCAGTATGGATTACACCTCGACATAAAGAAAACAAAAATCCTCACAACTGGACCAATAAGTAACATCATGATAAACAGAGAAAAGACTGAAGTCGTCAAGGATTTTATTTTACTTGGATCCACTATCAACACCCATGGAAGCAGCAGTCAAGACATCAAAAGACACATTGCATTGGGCAAATCTGCTGCAAAAGACCTCTTTAAAAAGCAAAGATGTCACTTTAAGGACCAAAGTGCACCTGACCCAAGCCATGGTGTTTTCAATCTCCTCATATACATGTGAAAGCTGGACAATGAATAAGGAAGACTGAAGGAGAATTGATGCCTTGAATTATGGTGTTGGTGAACAATACTGAATATACCAGGGACTGCCAGAAGAATGAGCAAATCTGTCTTGGAAGAAGTACAGCAAGAGTGCTCTTGGAACCAAGATGGTGTGACTTCATCTCACGTACTTTGGACATATTACCAGGAGGGACCAGTCCCTGGAGAGGGACATCATGCTTGGTGAAGTAGTGGGTCAGTGAAGAAGAGGAAGACCCTTAACGAGATGAATTGACACAGTGGCTGCAACAATGGACTCAAACATAGCAACAATTGTGAGGATGGCACAGGACCAAGCAGTGTTTTGTTCTGTTGTACATGTGGTCGCTATGAGTCAGAACAGACTCAATGGCACCTAACAAAAATAAGAACATTCTTTGGAAATAGTTCCCCAGATATTTAACATACCATTACAAAATGCCATTCACGTTTTCATTTCTGAATTTAAATTTAGTGTATCAATCAGGGTCCTTGTTTGCAAGCAACAGAAATTAATTCTGGCTGATTTAAGCAGAAAAGGAATTGATGACACACAAGCCGTGACAAACTGAATTGTGTGTGACTGAGGAATCAGTCTTGACAAATAGGCAGGAATATGGGGTCAGCACACATGACCGCAGCCACAATTACGCCACAGAATCAGTCTGGTGAGGACACTATTCCTACCACTGAGGACCTCTGATGCCCCTCTGCTCATGCCACCCCTGGAAGCTGGATACTCCCGCCAAACAGATTCTCCACCATCCTCCTTGTTTGTATCATAAGTGATTGATTCAAAGTCTGTGGTGGGGCATCTGATGGATTGAGCCTCATTTACGTGTGCGACCTTTAGCTGTAAGGTAGGCTGGGAAAAAGGAATCTGACATTTTTAGGCATCTAAGGGTGGTGGTGCCCTCTGCCTTCCACAAAGATCCATGTGAGCATTCAGACACCAGGTGAACAAAAACAACTGAAAATACTAGCAATTATCGACTCCATTTAGTTTTTCAAATACAAATTTTATTATTTATTTAAGAAATTAATAGGCAAGTGACCTATACAATGGTAATTTCACTACAGATTTTTAAGTATATTTGGATTATGTACAGTAACATAACATGTTTAAGAGTGAAACTGATTACCAAAATATATAGAAAGGAAAGGAAGAAGATACATTTGGATAGTAAGATCAGCTTACAGGCCACAACCCACCCACCACTGCCAATACTGCTAAAATAAGCTAGCAAAATTTAAACGTCCACTAACAATTTTTTCGGCCTCATACTTGCCTGCTTTTTAATTTGATTACGAATTTTTTAACTTTATAAAACTAGAGCACACTTGTGTGTGTGTTTTGAGTGCAGGGTAATGTCTTTAGCATAGAAGGACAAGAGGCAAATTCACCTCTGATCTTTTGTAAACTTTATTAGCATTAACAACTTACCATTGACTGAGTACTTGCTGTGTGCTTGGCATCATATGGACACACACATTTTTTTTACCTAGTCCTCACAACAACCATTCAAATCATCCCTGTTATAGGAATGAGCCTCTTCATTGAGGCCCAGAGAGGCCAAGCATCTTGCTAAGATTACACAGTTAGTAAATGATAGAGCTAGTGTATAAATTCAGGTTTAATGAGGGTGAACTAGATTAAAAAAAAAAAAAAGTGTAGTAAATGACTGCTATAAGAATCTCCAAAGCCTTATCCAAGTTAATTCGCTTCAAGGATGTTCTCACTCTGTACATTAAATTAGGAGACTCTCAATGCTAGGTGGAGCCATAATGGTGCAGTGGTTAAGAGTTCAGCTGCTAACCAAAAGGTCAGCAGTTCGAATTCACTAGCTGCTTCTTGGAAATCCTATGGGGCAGTTCTACTCTTTCCTATAGAGTTGCTATGGGTCGGAATCAACTTGACAGCAACAGGTTTTGTTTTGGTTTTTGGTTTAGATCTGGCTAGATTTTTACATGATTTAGCTAAATGTCTATATGATTTAGAGTGTTGGATGGAATATATTGATCAATAGTGGATATGATTTGAAAGTCTGTCCTTACCTATGGAAATAGCTGCAGCCCTGTGTCTGGAAATGTAACAATTTCTACATAATTCAGGCTGAAGATCAATTTATGAAAAGTGGGTTTGGCCCAAATTATATAGAGTGCATGTTTGTTTTAGAAAATCTATCCATTTATCTTATTAATGGGTCAAATAATTAGTAGAAAGAATAGTTAGATTTCTAGTTTAATTAGAATACTATCCAGGTATACTGTGACCAAAACTGACTAAGAAGTGGTCATATTTAAATGCAGATTTAGTGGAGAGGCTGATAACTCATTCTACACATATATCTCTGATTGTATAACTTTTTTGTTCAGATTTTTGCTGTCTTATAGTAGAAGGTATAATGAGTGAATCATCATATTAGATAGTGTTCCCATCATGAATTAAAGAAACATTTTCTACTAAAGGAAATAAATAAGACAGAAGAACATGAGTTCCCATTCCACCAATGACTCAAGGGAAAACTCTGACTTTTTGACAAATCAAAAAGGAAATGGTCTTTGAAAAGACCAAAATGAAGTTTTTAACCTTTTAAGAGGATGTAGCTTTCTTTTCCCTTCTCTACTCATGCCTGTGGTTTTCTGTTCTTACTCATTCGTGACAATGAAATCTATTGAAAGTGACTTTCCCCTGCCTTCTCTGAATGGAGAGAAGAGCTGGTGATTATTAAGCCTCTACGAGTGTCCTCTGTGTGTTGAGCCAGAGCAGAGGTTCTTCGCTTATTCCCTATGAGGTCATTGGTGGTTCAGTGGAAGAATTCTTGTCTTTCATGTGGGAGACCTGGGTTCAATTCCTGGCCAATGCATCTCAGGCCCAGCACCACCTGTCCGTCAGTAGAAGCTTGCATGTTGATACGATGCTAAACAGGTTTCGGCAGAGTCACCAGACTATGACAGACTAGGAAGAAAGGCCTAGTGATCTACATTCAGAAATTAGCCACAGAAAAAACCCTTTGGTAAACCCTAGGGATCACAATGGTCTGATTCCCCAATTAGTCATAGGGATGGCACAGAACCAGAAAGCATTTTGTACTGTCATGAATGGGGTTACCGTGAATCACAGGCCAACTAGAGAGAAGCCAACAACAACAACATGGGGGCTTTGGTGGGCCAATGGAGCCTCTGTAATCACATGCAAAATGTTGTGTGGAAATTCACGAGTGTTTTTCTAAGAAAATGTTTTCTAGTTTTCATCACTGACACTGCTCTGAGGAAACAAAAATACCTCAACACTTTCAAGTGATGATCCAGTCACCTGAGCACCAGAGCAGACATGTTGGCCCTAGTCTGAAGGGGTGTTTTGAGAGGAGATGCAGCATTAGAGTCAATATGATATCATTCATTATCAATAACAAACATGTCACTTTAATGTACTTTAATATAAATATGCATTTAAAGAGAATGTTACAGTTTTCAAGTCACTTTTATTTATATTTACTCATTTAGGAATCACAATAATCCTGTGCTGAGGCTGGACAGCTAATTTTACAGCTAAGCAAATAAAAACACAAAGGGAAAAAAACAGCTTGTTCTAGATGGTTGTAAGGTCACAGGGCTGGGGCTGCCTTTCCATAAGTAACTGAACTAGAGAGACAGAGAATGGAAAATGAGAGTGGGAGAGAAACCAGGGAGGGGAAAAACTGTTTTGGAGTCCTGAGTTCGGGTTGTATATCTGCCTTTGGATCCCTGAGACAACCTTGCTTCTGTGATAGAGCTGGGAACAGAAGTTAGATAGACTAGAGAAGACACTTTGCATTTGTATTGGAACATACTGCTTGAAAATGAAATAAAGAACTTGCTGGATATAAAACGCTAATAAAAACAGCACCCCTACTTGATCTAATATTTGCAAGAATCACAAAGAAGGACATAAAAGGTAATTCAAAAGGAATATCAGTCTTTACTTGGGTCTGCTTAGGATCAATTCACAACTCACAGGGACTTTTTTTTTAAATTGTATTTTAGATGAAGGTTTACAGTACAAGCTAGCTTCTCGTTAAACAATTAGTACACATATTGTTTTGTGACATTGGTTACCAACCCCATGACACGACAACACTTTCCCTTCTTGACCTTGGGTTCCCTATTACCAGCTTTCCTGTCCCCTCCTGCCTTCTACTCCTTGCCCCTGGGCTGGTGTGCCCTTTTAGATTTTTGTTTTATGGGCCTGTCTAATCTTTGGCTGAAGGGTGAACATCAGGAGTGACTTCATTACTGAGCTAAAAGGATGTCCAGGGGTCATATTATCTGGGTTTCTTCAGTCTCTGTCAGGCCAGTAAGTCTGTTCTTTTTCTTTGTGAGTTATAATTTTGTTCTGCCTTTTTCTCCAGCTCCGTCTGGAATCCTCTATTATGATCCCTATCAGAGCAGTCAGTGGTGGTAGCCAGGCACCACCTCATTGTGCTGGACTCAGTCTGGTGGAGGCTGTGATAGTTGTGGTCCATTAGTCCTTTGAACTAATCTTTCCCTTGTGTCTTTGGTTTTCTTCATTCTCCTTTGCTCCCAATGGGGTGAGACCAGTGGAGTATCTTAGGTGGTCACTCACAAGCTTTTAAGACCCCAGACACTACTCACTGAAGTAGAATGTAGAACACTTTCTTTATAAACTATGTTATGCCAATCGAGCTAGATGTTCCCTGAGATCATGGTCCCCATAGCGCTCAGCCCAGTAATTCAGTTTCTCCGAGTTTGGATGTGTCTATGGAGTTCCATGACCTTGCCTTGGACAAGTTGTGCTGGCTTCCCCAGTATTCACAGGAACATTTAAAAATCACTTTCATGTGGCGTCTGGGGTCTTAAATGCTAACAAGTGGACATCTAAGATGCATCAATTGGTCTCAACCCACCTGGAGCAAAGGAGAATGAAGAACACCAAGGTCACACGATAACTAGGAGCCCAAGAGACAGAAAGGGCCACATGAACTAGAGACCTACATCATCCTGAGGCCAGAAGAACTAGTTGGTGCCCGGCCACAATCGATGACTGCCCTGACAGGGAGCACAGCAGAGGACCCCTGAGGGAGCAGGAGATCAGTGGGATGCAGACCCCAAATTCTCATCAAAAGACCATACTTAACGGTCTGACTGCGACTAGAGGAATCCTGGTGGCCATGGTCCCCAGACCTTCTGTTGGCACAGGACAGGAACCATCCCCGAAGACAACTCATCAGACAGGAAAGGAACTGGACAGTGGGTGGGAGAGAGATGCTGATGAAGAGTGAGCTAATTATATCAGGTGAACACTTGAGATTGTGTTGGCATCTCTTGTCTGGAGGGGGGATGGGAGGATAGAGAGAGTGGGAAGCTGGCAAAATTGTCACGAAAGGAGAGACTGGAAGGGTTGACTCATTAGGGGGAGAGCAAGTGGGAGTACGGAGTAAGATGTATGTAAACTTATATGTGACAGACTGACTTGATTTGTAAACGTTCACTGGAAGCTCAATAAAAGTTAATAAAAAAAAAGAAAAACCTAAAAAAAAAATCACTTTCATCTGACTTCCAGTTCCCCATATCTATTTTGGAAAAAGTAACAAATTAAAAAACTCTCCCTTACACTCCAACATGCATAGATTTACGTCTCACTCTTTCCCCCTTTTCGCTGTCTCCCTTCTCTTGTTCTTTCTTCTCCTTAACTGGATTATGTATCACAAAAAACTTGGAAGCTTAGGTGGAAGGTACAGAGAATATACGAGAAGCTTTGAGAGAAACTGGTATTTTCATGTTAAGAAATCTCACTCCCGTCACATGTTTATAACAAATTTCCCCCCCTTTTTTGTCTAAACTTGTGAGCTAGTTTTTATTACTTCCAAAAAAGTAAGAAATTTATGGAGATAGTGGCCACACTGGTGAAAGAATTCTGGTCTTTCGATTTAAAATCTGTTTTTGTTTTTATACTAGCCTGGTTATGTCTGCCTGCCAGAGAGCTGAGGACTAAAGACTGGGTACTTTGAAGCATTTTTGTATTCCTTAGACTGTGAGCTCCATGATGGCAGGCATTGTGTCGGTCTTTAACAAGCAAATCTAAATTATCAAAGTATTTAAGAGATGATCTTTTTACTCAATTACTCCATCATCTCCTGTCATAATCCCTGATCCTATGGTGCCTTCTGAACACTACTGTACTTTCTGTGCCTGGCACATTGATGCTAAAAAAAAAAATTATGAAAGAGTGAAAGAATGGAAGAGCTTTCATCTTCGGTCATTTTAAAAATATTATGATCTTATTTACATTTATGGAGTACCTTAACAGAAAAATATAATTGACAAATATGAACTAATGCTACTAAATTTATGCTGTCTTTCAGGATAAAATATTAAATTTCTGATAATTTTTTCATTGTTGATCCTGTTTTTTTTCCTGTGGTTTACATCTCAAGGGAAACTTTTCCAATTAACTCTGATTTCTGTTGAAAGCTTTTTACTCAAAGTGGGCAATCTGTCTTACCTTCAAGTTAAGACTTTTGTGTTACATGTTAACCCAAAAAGGGGGAGAAGCTAATTTTGATAATTAGAAACAGCTCTAGTTACATAGTTCCAACCCCTAAAGGTGTTTGGAAAATGGACATGGGAAAGGAATGGTGAATAAGTGTTTCAAGCCATGTTTTTACATATGTTGCAATGATTCTGTATTTGTATTATGATAAATACAAATCGTAATTGACTTAGTTGAGAACTCAGTGGGTGTCTTGCATCATGGTGAGAACCCCATTGGACTGTAGAAAAAACCTTTACTTCCTGGTCTTAGATATCAGCAATATTTGGAACAGAGGCTACTCATCCTTCATTTCTACCTCATTCTTTTATGACCACCTCTTTGACCTATACTCCCAAAGGGCCTGCATTTTTTCTCCCAGGGACTTGGGCCATCCTGCTTTTTCCTCTACCCTCTTTAGATCTTGGATTCAGAAATATGTGGACATATATTCCAGGGAGGGGCAAGAGGAGGTCACAATGAGCATGGTTTCCCTCTTGATATCTCAAACTGGGTTGAGGTGTCAGCGTGGAGCAGAGAGTGCTCTGGATTGAAAGATCAGGGTTCAAAACTACACTCTGCTTGGTGATCTTAAGCAAGTGAATAAACTAATTCTGAGCCTAAATTTCCTCAACTGTGAAATAGTAATAACAGCATCTTTGCAAGCTGGTTGGTAAATGAGGCAATATGTTACACAGCTACCCCATAGCTGATACCTGAAAAGTAGTGCTTTCCCTTTTTCCTCCCTAGTCCTTCTCCTTCACTCATTTTTGTACCTCCGTGAAGGAGAATCTGTGACTTTCATAAAGCCTTCTGAGATTTTTCTTCTAAAAAAACATTTTCCTTTGCCTCTTGGGAAGAATTGCAGAGACCGCAGAGGCTTACCTCTTCCCTGTACCTGGGTCTCCAGAATTGGGCAACTACAGTTAAGTGAGCTTGCAGGGGCAACGTCAAGCTCAGCAAGTTTCTGACAACCTCACCTACTCAAGGCTTTGAATACCAGTTATAGGCAAAAGGTATACCCTTGTGATGCTCATCTTACTTCTGTAAAAGGAGCTCATAAAGCACCATAGGATATGGGATTACAATAGGCTATGAGAGAATAATTGAATAAAAAGATCATCTTTAAAATATTTCAGTAATTTAGACTTACTTGTCAGGATAATTTGCCCAACCTAGGATGAATTTTTAATAGAAACTGGCTATTTAAGCAAGGCAAAGTTTGTGTGCTGCCAAAACTTCATTGAGATCATTTTAACCAAAAAAAGAAAAAAAAAAAAAAGCTTTATTGATGACCATGTCTAATTATATCAGCTAAGATATAAGCAAAAATTTCTAACTATTAATTTGCATTGAAGTTGCTAATTCTCACAAATCTTGTGATTCTAAGTAAAAGGGGAAAACTGGATATCTGTCAAAATAAAACCACCCTTGACTTCTGCAATTTTTTCTTTTCACTTTAATCTTTCTTCCTTGGATGTTGTTGTTGGTAGATGCCATCGAGTAGGTTCTGACTCATAGCAACCCCATGAACAACAGAACAAAACACTGCCCGGTCCTGTGCCATCCTCACAATCATTGTTATGCTTAAAACCATTGTTGCAGCCACTGTGTCAATCCATCTTATTGAGGATCTTCCTCTTTTTCCGCAGACCCTGCACTTTACCAAGCATGATGTCCTCCTTCTCTAGGGACTGATCCCTCCTGACAACATGTTCAAAGTATGTGAGACGTCGTCTTGCCATCCTTGCTTCTAAGGAGCATTCTGGTTGGACTTCTTTCAAGTCAGATTTGTTTGCTCTTTTGGCAGTCCATGGTGTATTCAGTACTCTTCTCCAACACCACAGTTCAAAGGCAACAAATCTTCTTCGGTCTTCCTTATTCATTGCCCAGCTTTCACATGCAGAGGAGGTGATTGAAAGCATCATGGCTTGGGTCAGGTGTACTTTAGTCTTCTAGGTGACATTTTTGCTTTTCAATACTTTAAAGAGGTCTTTTGCAGCAGATTTGCCCAATGCAGTGCCTTTTTGATTTCTTGACTCCTGCTTCCATGGACATTGATCGTGGATCCCTGTAAAATGAAATCCTTGACAAATTTAATCTTTTCCCCATTTATCATGATGTTGCTTATAGGTCCAGTTGTGAGGATTTTTGTTTTTTTTATGTTGAGGTGTAATCCGTACTGAAGGCTGTGGTCTTTGATCTTCATCAGTAAGTGCTTCAAGTCCTCTTCACTTTCTGTAAGCAAGGTTGTGTCATCTGCATAATGCAGGTTGTTAATAAGACTTCCTCCAATCCTGATGCCACATTCTTCTTCATATAGTCCAGCTTCTTGTATTATTAGCTCAGCATACACATTGAATAGGTATGGTGAAAGCATACAACCCTGACACACACCTTTCCTGACTTTAAACCACGCAGTATCCTCTGGTTCTGTTCGAATGAGCCTGCCTCTTGTGATCATGAGCACAATTAAGTGTTCTGGAATTCCCATTCTTTGCAATGTTATCCATAATCTGTTATGATCCACAGAGTCAAATGCCATTGCATAGTCAATAAAACACAGGTAAACATATTTCTGGTATTCTCTGCTTTCAGCCAGGATCCATCTGACATCAGCAATGATATCCCCAGTTCCATGTCCTCTTCTGAATCCACCTTGAATTTCTGGCAGTTTCTTGCTAATATACTGCTGTACTGCTTTTGAATGTTCTTCAGCAAAATTTTACTTATATATGATATTAATGATATTGTTTGATAATTTCCACATTCAGTGGGATCACCTTTCTTGGGAATAGGCATAAATATAGATCCATTCCAGTCAGTTGGCCAGGTAGATGCCTTCCACATACCTTGGCATAGACGAATGTGTACATCCAGTGTGCATCCATTTGAGAAAATCTCAATTGGTATTCTGTCAATTCCTGGAGGCTTGTTTTTCACCAGTACCTTCAGTGCAGCTTGGACTTGCTCCTTCAGTACCCTTAGTTCCTGCTTATAGGATACTTCGTGAAATGGTTGAACGTTGACCAATTCTTTTTGGTATAGTGACTCTGTGTAGTCCTTCCATCTTCTTCTGATGCTTCCTGAGTCATTTAATATTTTCCCCATAGAATCTTTCAATATTGCAACTCGAGGCTTGAATTTTTTTTCAGTTCTTTCAGCTTGAGAAATGTAGAGCTTGTTCTTTTCTTTTGATTTTCAATATCCAGGTCTGTGCACATGTCATTATAATACTTTACTTTGTCTTCTAAGCCGCCCTTTGAAATCTCCTGTTCAACTCTTTTACTTCATCATTTCTTCCTTTCCCTTTAGGTACTCGATGTTCAAGAGCAAGTTTCAGCGCCTCTTCTGACATGTGTTTTGTCTTTTCTTTCTTTCCTGTCTTTTTAATGACCTCGTGCTTTCTTCATGTATGATGTCCTTGATGTCATTCCACGACTCATCTGCTTTGGTCATTAGTATTCAATGCATCAAATCTATTCTTGAGATGGTTTTAAATTCAGGCAGGATATAATCACGGTTGTACTTTGGCTCTTGTTGACTTGTGCCAATTTTCTTCAGTTTCAACTTGAACTTGCACATGAGCAATTGATAGTCTGTTCCACAGTTGGTCCCTGGCCTTGTTCTGACTGATATTGAGCTTTTCTATCGTCTCTTCCCACAGATGTAGTTAATTTGATTCCCGTGTATTCCATGTGGTGAAGCCCGTGTGCATAGTTGCCATTTATGTTGGTGAAAAAAGGTATTTGCAATGAAGAAGTCATTGGTCTTGCAAAATTTTATCATGCAATCTCTGGCATCATTTCTATCTATTCTTGAGATGGTCCCTAAAGGCCATATATCCAACTACCTATCCTTCTTCTTTGTTTCCAAATTTCACATTCCAATCTCCAATAATTATCAATGCATTCTGATTGCATGTTCAGTCAATTTCAGTCTGCAGAAGTTGGTAAAAATCTTTAATTTCTTCATCTTTGTCCTTAGTGGTTGGCATGTAAATTTGAATAATAGTCATATTAATTGGCCTTCCTTGTAGGCGTATGGATTTTATCTTATCACTGACAGCATTGTACTTCAGGATAGATCTTGAAATGTTCTTTTTGATGATGAATGCAATGTCGTTCCTCTTCAATTTGTCATTCCTGGCATAGTAGACCATATGATTTTCCAATTCAAAATGGCTGATAACAGTCCATTTTCAGCTCACTAATGCCTAGGATATCAATGTTTATATGTTCCATTTAATTTTTGATGACTTCTAGTTTTCGTAGGTTCATACTTCGTACATTCCATGTTCTAATTATTAATGGATGTTTGCAGCTATTTCTTCTTATTTTGAGTCATGCCACATCAACGAATGAAGGTCCTGAAAGCTGGAGTCCAACCACATTATGAAGGTTGGTTCTACTTTGAGGAGGTAGCTCTTCCCCAGTCGTCTTTTGAGTGCCTTCCAATCTGAGGGGCTCATCTTCCAGTAGTATATCAAACAATGTTCTGTTGCTATTCATAAGGCTTTCACTGGCTAAATCTTTTCAGAAATAGACTGCTGGGTCCTTCTTCCTAGTCTGTCTTAGTTTGGAAGTTCAGCTGGATCCAAAAAAAACCAAACCCAGTGCCATCGGGTCGACTCCCCATTGAGCTTCCAAGGAGTGCCTGGCGAGTTTGAACTGCCAATCCTTTGGTTAGCAGCTGCAGCACTTAACCACTACGCCACCAGGGTTTCCTCAGCTGGGTAGGATGGTCAAATATCTCAGTTTGCCCAGAATGGTCTTGTTTGGAGACTGTTTTTCTGGTGAATTACGTATTATTATAGCCTCTTAACTCCCAAAAGTGGTTTGGATTTTAAATTGTATAGGCACATTAACCTTGGGACATTATGTTTGATATTTTTCCTCTGGAATTTTAGAAGTATACTTGTAGTCTTAATTTTACTTTTAGAACAGGTGTTCTGTGGATAAAAGTCACAACTTAGGGGAGTCTATAAACTTGAATAGGAAGCGAATTATGCCTTTATTTATTTTTTTATTGTACTTTAGATGAAAGTTTACAGAGCAAATTAGTTTCTCATTAAATAATTAATACACATATTGTTTTGTGATATTGGTTGCCAACCCCACAATGTGTCACCCTTTAACCTTCTTGACCTTGGGTTCCCCATTATCAGCTTTCCTGTCTCCTTCTACCTTCTGGTACTTGCTCCTGGGCTGATGTGCTCATTTAGTCTCGTTTCGTTTTATGGGCCTCTCTAAACTTTGGATGAACCTTAAGAGTGACTTCAGTACTGAGTTTAAAGGGAGTCAGGGGCCATACTCTCAGGGTTTCTCCAGTCTCTGCCAGACAAGTAAATCTGGTCTTTTTTTGTAAGTTAGAATTTTGTTCTATGTTTTTCTCCAGCTCTGTCCGGGACCCTCTATCATGATCCCTATTACAGTAGTTGGTGATGGTAGCTGGCACCATCTAGCTGTGCTGGACTCATCTGGTGGAGATTGTGGTAGTTGTGGTCCATTAGTCTTTTGAACTAATCTTTCCCTTGTGTCTTTGGTTTTCTTCATTCTCCCTTGTTCCAGACATTGTATGACCAGTGGGTTATCTTAGATGACCACTCACAGTTATGCCTTTATTTTATCTACCTCTAACCTTTGATTATAAATGAAGGTCACAAACTACAGTAGTATTAGTACACCTTGACTTTGTCATCAAGAAAACCACAGATATTTTTGTATCACATTATAACTTTTGCAGATACTGTGAAGTATCACTTGTACTCATTATTACTTTTAAATTAGATCACATGGGATCATAATCTTTCTGTTGAAAGACTTTGGTGCAATGTTGCTGGCTGGCTATTGGCCAACTTTGTGCCTTCACCAAACATGAAGTCCCGTGTTCTCCCAGTGGCACCCCACACATTTGTGCTTCTGTTCAGTGGTCTCAACCTACCACTGTTTGTTGATCAATGTGAGGAAGAAGATAAGTCATTTCCATTGTTTCTTAAACTTTTGCAAAACTGTACAGTTTAAATCCAAATTTTTAACTCTCTGTAAGGCAGCACGGGCCTTTTGAACACAGCATCACTATAATAGATCCTCTTGAAAACTTAGACAAAATTTCTTGGCTAAGCTGCTAATATAGAGCATCTTCGCAAACTGTCAATGTTGGAGTGGGTACTTTACCTGTCTGAAGATGAGATACAAAATGTTCTGTCAATGTCTTTGAAAAGTGAACTTTGCAAACATCTAGAAACATTTCAGAAAGCTTTCAAAAGTTATTTTTATCTTGATGTCATGAAAATTGAACCTCAGATCATCATTGCTGCTTCCTTTTGATATAAAATGTGCTGGAGTTGCTCATCTAGCCAAAAAAGAATCCATTAGTCTCAGGTTAAAAAACTTAACTACGATTGGCGTTTAACTCAAAAAGCCTTGCAGAATCCAAATATTCTTTGAGAGAAGTTTTCTTGTCGTGTAAAGTAGGTATGAATGTTTTAATTCCATTTGTAACAATTTATCCTTTTAAACGAACATTTTCAACATCTGAAACCAATAATACAAAAAAATTGAAATCAATTGGCTTTTCCAAGGATTACAGTTTAATGTTCTTATTTGATTTAAACAATAACAACCTTCCCACTGATTGGTCTTTGAAAAATAAATTTATTTTAACTAGTCTGTATTTTAAATGCTTTTTTTGTATTTTAATGTAAGTATAAGCACAGATTATTATTTTAAAAATTTGATTTGCAAAAAAATATTTTGATAATTATATTTCAGTATAATTGGTTTCTTTTGTAATCTTGTGTATTTTATTTTATTCACTTAAAATCATTTTCCTGGAAGGGATCCATAAGCTTTACCAGACTGCCACCAGATTGCTAACAGGATACGTGGCGCACGCGCGCGCACACACACACACACACACACACACAAAGGTGAAGAACACTGGCTTTGAAGCTATATCTTAGAGTATGTAGTAACTTCCAAGAGGCACAATAAGCAGGCTTTCATTTATTCACTGGCATACCATTGTAAAGCCTTAGATATGGAAGGGACTTTTAATTGAGCACTAACCCTAAAGACTCACCCACACATTATTTCAGTAGATGGTTAGAAATACAAAATACCACAGAGAAATACAAGTAGTGTTCTATGGATGGTCAGAAGAAAGAGAGATCACTATCAGTTGGGAATAGCAGGGAACACATGGAAAAAGGGATTTCTGCAGGTTTTGGTAGGATGGGTAAGATTTGAATATTTTGAGGCGGGAAATATTCATGCTAACTTCATCCATAGACTCATCCAAACCAGGGACTTAGGAATCGCTCTTGATTTTCCCCTTCATCTATGATCAAGTCTTGTCATTTGTGCTTCCTTAATGTTCCTTAGGTCCGTTGTCATGAGGAGGGGGTCACAACTACTACTCCAAATGATTTGTGTCTTTCCACAATGCCTTTATTAGTTATTAGGCACACAGGTCCTTGGCTACCCTGGACGCCAGAGATCTCAATTCACCGGGGGAAAGGAGAGGGACAGCAAGAAAGCTTATGGCAAATGAGGATGGAGTTTGGGCATTACTGTTCTCTAGTCCAGGCCAACTCTTGATCACGCCATTGTCGGTGGCTTGGATGTCAAATCAGCTTCAATCCCCGAGAATCTCTCGTGGATCTCTGTCACATCTCTTGAGCACAAGTGTTTATTATCCCTTAGCTCTCAATGTATGGCTGAAGTAACGTGTGTTGGGCCGGAAGTGAACCAAGAGTAAGCCCGGGCGAGCTGCCGCAGCCCACTGCTTCCCAGTCTGCAATGTATGACCAAGGTGGCTCTGGTTATGACTCCAAGCAAAGTTGAGTCTTCGTGTCCCTTCTTTTATACACATTGAAGCCCGTTCGGTTGGTATTAATAAGTTCTTGTTTGTGACTTAGCTGGTCCTGGTGTCTTCTGTTTATAGGGTCATTTTTCTCCTCTAGGCTGCATCATCTTCTTTATCTCCTTTCTTCACATGTTGTTTGCTTCTACATTTGGTTTCAGCTAGCCTGCTCTCCACAGTCCATTTTTTCCTGTCCACCCTCATGATATTACCTTGATTCAGGTTTATTGCCAGGACTATTGTAATAGTCTCCCACCTGGACTCCCCATTTCCTTTCTCACATCCCTTCCACATAGGCTATCCTAAGCTACAATGACAATAAGGTGGCACAGTGGTTTAGCACTTGACTTCTAACAAAATGTGGGCAGTTTGAACCTATCAGCCACTCTGCAGGAGAAAGATGTGGCAGTCTGCTTCTGTAAAGATTTATAGCCTTGGGGACCCTATGAGGCAGTTCTACTCTGTCCTGTAGGGTCTCTATGATTCTGAATTGACTCGACAGCAACAGGTTTGTGTGCGGAATGAGAATGAAATGTTTGAGTTATAGTATTATACATATATATATATATATTCCCCACACAAAATGTTGACTATTCATACATAATATGTATATTAAAATGGAAGACAATGCATTAACGCAGTAGTTATCAATCTTAACAACAAGCAATAATAACCTATAGAGCTATTAAAAAGTTCTGACCCAGGAGCTCTACCCCCGGAGAATATGATGTAATTCCCAATCAGATGATACCCCTGAATTGCCATTGCCACCCCTAGTTCCTGTCTACTACTCTAGCTTTGACACTTACACGCTACTTTGCACTCTGTCAAACTACTGGTGGGTCCTGAAACACCTAGAATGTTCCCTCTGTATGCAAATTTTAGGGACGGATTATCCAATAAACAAGGTATGTATGGGTTTACTTGTTCTGACTTACTAAACTACAATGCAAAATTTCACTTGTTTTTCACCACCTCACGGATGTGGTGAAACCGATGGGAAATTGTGTGCTACAAATTACTAATTAAACACAATTAAGCCCTTGCATACCTTGGTTACTGTGTGCCTGTGAGTACCTTGCTTACTGGTTAATCCATCCCTGCGTACAATGCACCTTGCCACGTTGTCTATTCATTGTTTGAGACTCAGCTCACCTTTTCTGGAAAACTTTTCAGTCAACTCCAGGTAAAAATGTTCACTCTTTTTGGCCCCTAATGCAGTCTGTTTGTACTTGTATCATAGCCACTGTGCTTTTTTTTTAAACATACGTTCCTCCCTTCCCAACATTAATAATTCCGTTGGAAAGGAAGCCATTTTCCTCATATCATTTTCTTAAATGTATTTTCAATGATTTTAAAATCTTGCGTGCTCAGCAAATACTATGTGAAAATATTATGCTTGGACTGGAGTAAAGTTTTGGCTTTTTTCCCCTGAATTTACTTATAGATTACCTTATTTATCAATTCCATTTTATGTTAGCATAAGTAATAATATCCTGTTTCTGTCACACACATATTCATAATAAAACATATATGAGAACCCATGGGGATTTTGAGAAATGCACCCTTCTCGTTAATTATTTTAAAATCCCCCTTGGAATCATTACAAACCATAGTGTTATAATGTTTCTATCAAAGTAGAATTAAGCCCAGACGCCAATGTTATATTTTGCTAGGGAGTTTTGCATCAACATAAACTAGAGAAGCAGCTGTTGCTTTTACACAAGTGGTAGAATCCCTTGGCAGATGGGAACGCCTCAGCCTTGGACCCTTCTGAGGCTGTGGGAATAGTACATTCTGAGCTCACATTTGCAATTCTGGGCAAAATTTGCAAAATGGCTTCTCAGCAAGGAGTCTATATTTGCATGCTCAAATTAGATCAGTACAAATATGAGTGCCTTCAACCTGGTTTCCTTGTCAAATCATCACCCTCCGGCAACCCTGATTCATCCATCTTGATTACTTACTATAACATCTAGCTTTGATAAGATAGCCTTAAATTTTATATGACATTATTTTTCTTATTTTTTCATGATTTTGTAATCATTAATCATGTTCTAGAGAAAATTAAGTTTCTCTCAATAAGTTTCCCTCAAATAATTAAACTCTAGAGGAAATATTTTTAAGTGGATTTATTTCCCAGATAAAATTTTTGCTGAATCTTTATCTCAGTCTTATCACTGTTAGGTTATGTAATTGAAGTTGTAATAACAAATCACAATTATGTAAGAATTCCTGCTTTCTATGTGCTACTTTTAAAATGTGGTCAGAAGTCCACTTGCATCAGAATCAAATGCAGACTCTTGTCCCACTCTCCACGTTAATGAGGAATTTGTATTTAAAAAAAAATCTCAGGTGATTTTTATGAACCATAAAGTTTGAGAACTGCTCTAAGTTGGTTTGAAAATTGCACACTTTAGATAAAATGGCTTTTTGAATTCCTCTTTTCATAGTCTGCTGGGTGTGAGCCTGGCATCTCTTGACATGTTTATTCCTTATGCTGGGCGGGCTGTATTTGTCCCTCTAAGCCTAAACTTGATATCCAAGGATTTAACTGCCTGTGCCCAAAAGCAGAATCCAATTCTGACAAACCTCATAATTGGCTGTTTTTCTTTTTGTTATTTCATCGGCACTTGACATCTTTAACTTCAAATCTTAGGCTCTTAAAATGTATTTATCCTCTTGCTTGTTCAGGAATAAGCATTATTTTAAAATACCAACGATCTTTTAAAAAGTCCATATGAACCTCTGCTTAGTGTTTTAATTCTGTCTAATCCCTAGATTCATTTAGATGACCTTTGGAAAAAAATGGTAAATGATTGTGAGAATTATGATAATTTCTCAATATTGAAATCCTTTACCCTTTTTGGTCTCATAATTTTAATTGAATTCTCTCTTTTATTTCAAATGTATGCCCACTACATTTTTATAAAAAGTTTTCTATGTCATTATTGCCAAGTAGTTTATAACAACTGTCAAAAGCCTGTGGGGTGTTCAGATGACCACGACTTTATAAATACAATATTTCTCTCTTCCCTTCTTAGGTGAACATACGTGGCATTATATAATCACATAAGAAAGGACATTTCATAGTCTATAATTACATACATGTTCTGAAGAGAAACCAGAGTATATAGTTACCTTGCAAAAGTGCATTCAATAGCAATTTCAACATTTCCTGCCAAATAAACTAGGTTGTGGTAATTTTCAAACACTATATAAAATGACACACATTTCATATATGAGGTGTGAGTAAAACATGAGACAAGTCACACATGAAAATGGTTCTCATTACTTTATAGTCACACCTCATACATAATCTCAGGCAATCAGTCATGGAATATAATTTTTAAAACCCTCACCCTATTGCCTACCCACCTCTAATCCAACTTCCCCTCTGGCCACCCTGAGGTGAGAGAAGGTAGATTGCCATCCAAAGACATCTGATTTGGAATATAGGGGGGCAATCAAACATCTCGGGTGGGATGTCAGCGCGGATCTGCCACCACTAAAAACTCAGCACTTATGTGGTCTTGAAATTATTTCTGGCTATTTCATGTAGGGGCAGCTCTAGGCAAAACAGTGTAGTAAGTGAAGTCTGGTTTCTGCACTTCATCTCCCCATGGTTTCTAGAGATGCCATGCTATTCTCTACAGCTGGGAATCTCCCTCTGTGGCTTGTGGTCAACAGGCATTTCTGAATCCATCTTTCTGAGTTTGTGATTTAGTAGGAGAAGACAAATTTAATTATATGAAGTTAAGAATGCTTTTTTGGTTAATTGATGTATTCTAAATAGCTAAGACAGTTCTTTGCAATTAGTAGATGCTCAGTAAGTATTCAAAGAATGAAATAAAACTATGCTAAGTGCTAAGCTGAGGAGCAGCTGTGGTTCCATGGCAGAATCCTCACCTTTCATGCAAGAGACCAGGGTTCGATTCAGGGCAACGCACCTTATGCGCAGTAACTACCTGTCTGCTAGTGGAGGCTTGTGTGTTGCTGTGATGCTGAGCAGGTTTCACTAGAGCTTCCAGACTAAGACAAACTAGTAGGAAAAGCCTGGCAATCTACTTCTGAAAATCAGCCAATGAAAACCCTATCAACACAAAGGTCTGATCTACAACCAATCATGGGGATGGCCCAGGACTGGGCAGTACTTAGTTCTCTATGGCAACCAACCCATGGTTCAGGCACATGTGTAAGGAAATGGTTCTTTGCATATTACAATCGAATGAGTTGGCATTGGAGTTGGGACTGGAAGTGCAATTTTCTGGAAGGAAGGGACAGCTAGATCAAGCTGCTCTAGCTCTTGTTCTATCTTGATGGCATCACCTGCTGATTACTGCTACTACAATGACCTTTGAGCAACCCACTTAAAAACCTGGTACAAGCATGGAAAAAGGAATTGCAGTAGATTTGCATTGTGTCATCACAGCTAAAATGGAACTACATTTCCCATAAACCCCTTCTTTGCATAGTTCTGAGTTGGGAGGGAGGGCGTAATAGAAAATTTGCATAAGATCTGAAAAGTGTAAATGAAGTAATCATAGTCTTTTTTTTATTAATACATTTTATTTTTTAGAGCAGTTTTAGTTTTACAGAAAAATTGAGCAGAAAGCTCCCATATGTCGTATTTTCTCAAATAACGCTCCCACGCACATAACGTGCATAATATGCCTAGGAAAATAACTCACGAGGGTGGTGCGAGGTTGGCCGAAAGTATAACGTGCACATTATTTACATAAAAATATGGTACTTCCCAATTCCCTTAGCAGTTTCCCCTAGTACTAACATCTTACATTGGTGTGGGCTATTTGTCACAACTGATGAATGAGTATTGATGCATCATCATTATCCATTGGAATTGTGACGTTATCAAAGAATATTGAACATACCAGGGACTGCCAGAAGAACAAAAAATCTGTCTTAGAGGCAGTATAAGAATGCTCCTTAGAAACAAGGGTGGCGAGATTTTGTCTCACTTACTTTGGACCCATCATCAAGAGAGACAAACGCCAGGAGAAAGACATCATGCTTGGTGTCTTGGGGTGAGTTCTCTAGAGAAGCAAAGCCAGTGAAGCATGTGTTATACACACAGACACACACAGACACAGACACAGGCACACACACACACACACATAAACCCCCAAACCAGACTCACTGCCACTAAGTCGATTTTGACTCATAGCGACCCTATAGGACAGAGTAGAACTGTCCCATAGGGTTTCTAAAGAATAGCTGGTGAATTCGAACTGCCAACATTTTGGTTAGCAGCCAAGCTCTTAACCACTGTGTCACCAGGGCTCGTATATCTATTTATGTCATATAATATATTTATATATATATTTATGTCAAGGAAACGGCTCACGTTTTTGTAGAGGCTAGAAAGTCCCAAAACTGTGGGTCAGGCATCAGGTGTCAGGTTTCTCCTGACTTATGTAGCCACAGGGGTTGATGAACCCAAGACGGCAGGTCAGAAAACAGGCTGCTGGGTCACAGGCTGTGGAGACTGACAAATTTCAAGATTGGCAGGTAAGACAGCAGGCTGCTGTCTCAAGTCCCAAGAACCGGGGGTCAGATGATGACAAGTTGGATGCAGGATCCAGAGTGAGTTAAAAAAGCCCATGAGCTTTGCAGGAAAGTCCATACATATTGGAAGCAGGCCACACCCCCAAAGAAAGTCCCCTTCAATGGATTGGCTGCTTATAGCAGATCTCATCATGGAGGTGATTACATTATATCAGATCTCATCATGGAGGTGACTACATTACATCAGATCTTATCATGGAGGTGATTACATCATTACATAACTGCCAAACTACATCATAACTGCCAAACCACTGAGAATAATGACCCAGCCAAGTTGACACAGAACCTTAACCATAATACTTGGTAAACAGGTCAGCAGAAAAGAGGCAGATCCTCGATGAGATAGATTGGCATAGTGTCTGCAACAGTGGGCTCAAACATAGCAACAATTGTGAGGATGGACCAGGACCAGACAACATTTTGCTCTATTATATGTAAGGTCATTATGAGTTGACACTGACTTGTTAGCGCCTAATAACAACAACAATCATTAATTAAAGCCCATAGGGTTCACTCTTCCTATTGTACAGTTGTCAAGGATTTCACTTTACTTGGATCCACAATCAACAGCCATGGAAGCAGTAGTCAAGAAATCAAAAGACGCATTGCATTGGGCACATCTGCTGCAAAGGACCTCTTTAAAGTGTTGAAGAGCAAAGATGTCACCTTGAAGACTAAGGTGCGCCTGACCCAACCCATGGTATTTTCAATCGCATCCTATGCATGTGAAAGCTGGACAATGAATAAGAAAGACCGAAGAAGAGTTGACGCCCTTGAATTGCGGTGTTGGTGAAGAATATTGAATATACCATGGACTGCCAAAAGAACAAACAAATCTGTTTTGGAAGAAGTACAACCAGAACGCTCCTTAGAAGCAAGGATGGTGAGACTGCATCTTACATACTTTGGACATGTTGTCAGGAGAGATCAGTCCTTGGAGAAGGACATCATGCTTGGCAGAGTACAAGGTCAGTGAAAAAGAGTAAGACCCTCGACGAGGTGGATTGACGCAGTGGCTGCAACAATGAGCTGAAGTATAACAACGATTGTGAGGATGGCTCAGGACTGGGCAGTGTTTCGTTCTGTTGTGCATAGGGTCGCTATGAGTCGGAACTGACTCAACAGCACCTAACAACAACAACAATTGTACAGTTCTATGGGTTTTGACAAATGTGTGATGTCATGTATCCACCATTACAGTATCATAGGCAATAGTTTTACTGTATTATGGTTTCACCACCCTAAAAATCCCCTGTACTCCTTCTCTCCCTTCCCCTAAACCCTTGGCTACCACTGATCTTTTTACTCTTTGTTGTTGTTAGGTACAGTTTAGTCAGTTCTGACTCATAGCAAAAAACAAAAACAAACTCATAGTACAATGGGACAAAATGCTGCCAAGACCATCATCCTCACAATCCTTGCTATGTTTGAGCCCATTGTTGTAGCCGCTGTGTCAGTCCATCTCATTGAGGTTCTCCCTTTTTTTCTCTGAACCTCTACTTCACCAAGCATGATCCTTCTCCAGGGACTGGGCTCTCCTGATAACATGTCCAAAGTACATAAGGTGACGTCTCACCATCTTCAATTCTAAGGAGCATTCTAGCCATACTTTTTCCAAGACAGGTTTGTTCATTCTTCTGGCAGTCCGTGGTATATTCAACATTCTTTGCCAACACCACAATTCAGAGGTGTCAATTCTTCTTTGGTCTTCCTTATTCGTTGTCCAGCTTTCGCATGCATATGAGGCAATTGAAAACACTATGGCTTGAGTCAGGCGCACCTTAGTCCTGAAGGTGACATCTTGCTTTTTAACGCTTTAAAGAGGTCTTTTGCAGCAGATTTGCTCAATGCAATGAGTCTTTTGATTTCTTGACTGCAGCTTCCATGGGTGTTGATTGTGGATCCAGGTAAAATGAAATCCTTGACAACTTCAATATTTTCTCTGCATATCATGATGTTGCTTATTGGTCCAGTTGGGAGGATTTTTGTTTTCTTTGTGTTGAGGTGTAATCCATACTGAAGGCTGTAATCTTTGTTCTTCCTCAGTAAGTGCTTCAAGTCTCCTCGCTTTCAGTGAGTAAGATTTTCTCATCTGCATATTGCAGGTTGTTAATGAGTCTTCCTCCAATCCTGATACTGAGCTCTTCTTCATTATATCAACTGTAAAAATGGTGCAGGGGCATCTGACCTCTAACTTCAGGAAGGGGAGACATTCACTATCAGCATCAACAGCTCAAGGCTGATTCCTGTGAGGCAGAGGTCAGACATACCTCCTCTCTCTCCAAACTTTTTACCAACTCTGACACCAGCAGTCCCTTCCACAGCACTCTTTATTTCTCTATTGGGTTCGAAAATTCATTGCAATGGCTACACATTCAATACTCATGAATACAGGGCTTATTAGGGAAGTAACAGGTTACAATTCAGGATTGGAATGGCTCTGGATACAGTTCTTTGATCAGGACAGCTTCTTGACCATGCCCTCAGGCAAGCTTCTCTCTCTCAACTCCTCCGTCCCTTGGCTTGGCCTCTGCCCTGCTCAGGCAAGAGTTACAAAGCTCTTAGATCCACCAATAAGTGCCTGGGGGAACCTTACTCTGCCTGGAAGCCTCTGGCCTAAAGGCACTCAGTTCTTCCACTCTGTGGGTTGGCATGCCCACTGTAACCACCTTGCTCCACGGGCAGGGAAGCCTACCACACCGTCTCCAGCCAGTCTTCTGGTTCTCCTGCCCCTGTTTCTTGGCTACCTCTTCTTGCCGTCTTGCACCATCTCTGGTGTTACAACTCTCTCTCTCTGTCTCTGTAGTGTTACCTTTTCCAGAATGTCGTGTAGTTGGAATCCTGTAGTATACAGATTTTTCAGACTTGTCTCTTTCACTTAGCTGTGTGCATTTGAGCTTCCTGCATGTCTTTTCATGGCTCGTTAGCTTATTTCTTTTTATCACTGAATGATAGAGAATGTATCACAGTTTATCCATTTACCTATTGAAGGGCATCTTTGTTGTCTCCGAGTTATGGCAATTTTGAATAAAGCTGCTATAAAGATTTGTGTGCAGGTTTTTGTGAAGACGTAAGTTTTCAACTCATTTTGGTAAATACCTAGGAGTGAGATTGCTGGATGGAATGGTAAGACTATGTTTGGCTTTGTAAGAAACTGTCAAAAGATTTTCCAAAGTGTGTTTGCAATGAATGAGAGTTTCTATTACTCCATATCTTCATCAGCATTTGATATTATCAGAGTTTTGGATTTTTGCCATTCTAGTAGGTGAGCGGTGGTATCTCATTGTTTTAATTTGGATTTCCCTAATGGTACATGATGGTGAGCATCTTTTCCTGTGCTTACTTGCCATCTGTTTATCTTCTTTGGTGAGGTGTCTTTGAAGATTTTTGGCCCATTTTGTAATTTTTTTTCTTATTGTTGAGTTTTAAGAATTTTTTGTATATTTTGCACACAAGACCTTTATTAGGAGTGGTGCAGTGGTTAAGCTCTCAGGTGTTAACCGAAAGGTCCGAGGTTTGAAACCACCAGCCACTCCTTGGGAGAAAGATGTGGCAGTCTGCTTCTGTATGTAAAGATTACAGCCTTGGAAAACCTACGGGAAAATTCTACTCTGTTCTATAGGGTGGCTATGAGATGGAATTGACTCAATGGCCGTGAGTTTTTGGGTTTTAGGCCTTTATCTCACATATGTTTTACAAATATTTCCTCCCAGTTGGTGGCTTATCTTTTCATTTTAAAAAGCTGTATCATTTTTATGCCTGGAAGGTCAACCAGAGGCAACAGGTACTGTTGCAGCTCATACATGTTATCATTTATCTTCGCGCTCATTTTGTTGGCTGGACGTACAGCCGAGCCTGCAATTTCTTTAGTTCCCATTGGATCCTCCTTCAGCTTTTCCAGCTCCTAGACCACATGTGTATTAAGCTCTGTGATGAAGGGCAGCAGCTTCTCCCGCAAGAAACCTGCATCATCAAAATTGGAGGTTTGGAGACAATGAGAGACCAACATGGATTCTTGCCAGTCTCTTTGGGTTCCAGTTTTTGTTTGCTCTGCCTCACTTCACATCCATCTCTCCGTCCCAACTTCCTGCTCTGCTGATTTCAGAATCCAGCACCAGACACTAAGCCAACAGCTTCCCAAAAAACTGGTTCCCATAATTACCTATGGTCAAATCTCTATGATGAATTCTTTGTTATATGTAACTCCTAGTCATTCTATTCCTTTGATCAAACCCTAACTGACCCTAATTCATTCCCTTCATACCCTATAGTCCCGCTGTTGTTGTTGTTGTATGCTGTCAAGATGAGTCTGACTCATTACAACCCTATAGGACAGAGCAGAACTTCCCCAGAGGGTTTCTTAGGCTGTAATCTTTATGGGAGCAGATCTCCTGGTCTTTTCTTCTGTGGAGCCACTGGTGGCTTGAACCACTGACCTTACGCTTAACAGCCAAGTGCTTCACCATTGCACCACAAGGGCTCCTTTAGTCCAGCTGAGATAAGGCTAAAACAGCTAAGCAAAATTTTACCCCATGCTGGGAAATTAAAAAGGGGTACTCAAGCAAGAGTAATATTAACCCAGATGATGTGGTCAACTGATGGATCCTTTTTTTCCCCTAACTCCAATTCTCCCTACACAATCCCCTTCTCCAAGCCCTATTTCAAATATTTTCTTTATTTCCCTCTACCCGGATCTTCATTAGCTACATTGATTTTTCAAAGAACAGACCAAGAAAAGGAAGACAAATGAGGTGGTTTGGTTTTGGTATGCCCACTGCACTGAAGGAAGCTTTTAGTAGGGAAGATAGTTTGGGCAAGACCACTTACGGTTTTCCCACAGACATGTTATGTAGACAAAGGCCCACACCTGCCATGACTGGCAGGCCTGTTTTCATGTTTTGTCTTCCCTCTCCAGTTCAGTTATATTTAGTACTTACACAAGGTAGGAGCATAACTAATAATACCCAGAATTCAAGCATATATGATCACAGATCTGGAAAGGATTGTAGAATAAAATATAGTCCAACCCAACCATTCTACAGATCAGGAGAATGACTCGGGGAAGTTGTGTCATACAGCTGGCTGTAAATAGTTTGATTAACCAACCCATGGTGTCTGCTTCAAAGACCATTTCTGTTTTTGCATTCCATTGATTATATCCTCAATGTCCAGCACAATGTTTTCCATATTGAGGTGCACAAAAATATTTATGGAATGAATGAGTGAATATGTAAATGGTTCTAAGAGGTAATTTCCCTAAAGTCCAGTCTAGTTGATAACTGAGCCAGCATATAAACGGAGGCCTATTATGGATTGAATTGTGTCCCCCCAAAATATGCATTGTAAATCCTAACCCCCACACTTGTGGTTATAATCCCTTTTGGGAATGGATTTTCTTTGTTATGTTAAGAGGCCATATCAGTGTAGGGTGTATTTTTTTTTTAATTATTTTTATTGTGCTTTAAGTGAAAGTTTACAAATCAAGTCACTCTCTCACACAAAAACCCATATACAACTTGCTACACACTCCCAATTACTCTCCCCCTAATGAGACAGCCCACTCTTTCCCTCCACTCTCTCTTTTCATGTCAATTTCATCAGCTTCTAACCCCCTCCACCCTCTCATCTCCCCTCCAGGCAGGAGATGCCAACATAGTCTCAAGTGTCCACCTGATCCAAGAAGCTCACTCCTTACCAGCATCCCTCTCCAACCCATTGTCCAGTCCAATCCATGTCTGAAGAGTTGGCTTCGGGAACGGATCCTGTCCTGGGGCAACAAAAGGTCTGGGGGCCATGACCACCGGAGTCCTTCTAGTCTCAGTCAGACCATTAAGTCTGGTCTTATGAGAATTTGGGGTCTGCATCCCACTGGTCTCCTGCTCCCTCAGGGGTTCTCTGTTGTGTTCCCTGTCAGGGCAGTCATTGGTTGTGGCTGGGCACCATCTAGTTCTTCTGGTCTCAGAATGATATAAGTCTCTGGTTCATGTGGCACTTTTTGTCTCTTGGGCTCATAGTTATCTTGTGACCTTTGATCCAGGGGGGTTGAGACCAATTGATGCATCTTAGATGGCAGCTTGCTAATGTTTAAGACCCCAGATGCCACTCTTCAAAGTGGGATGCAGAATGTTTCTTAATAGATTTTATTATGCCAATTGACTTAGATGTCCCCTGAAACCATGGTCCCCAGACCCCTGCCCCTGCTACGCAGACCTTTGAAGCATTCAGTTTATTCAGGAAACTTCTTTGCTTTTGGTTTAGTCCAATTGTGCTGACCTCCCCTGTACTGTGTGCTCTCTTTCCCTTCACCTAAAGTGGTTCCTATCTACTATCAGTGAATGCCCCTCTCCCATCCTCCCTCCCCCCTCTTGTAACCACAAAAGAATGTTTTCTTCTCAGTTTAAACTATTTCTCAAGTTCTTATAATAGTGGCCTTATACAATATTTGTCCTTTTGCAACTGACTAATTTCACTCAGCATAATGCCTTCCAGGTTCCTCCATGTTATGAAATGTTTCACAGATTCCTCACTGTTCTTTATCGATCCATAGTATTCCACTGTGTGAAAATACCATAATTTATCCATTCATCCGTTGATGGGCACCTTGGTTGCTTCCATCTTTTTGCTATTGTAAACAGTGCTGCAATAAACATGGGTGTGCATATATCTGTTTGTGTAAAGGCTCTTATTTCTCTAGGACATATTCCAAGGAGTGGGATTGCTGGAGCGTATGGTAGTTCTATTTCTAGCTTTTTAAGGAAGAGCCAAATCAATTTCCAAAATGGTTGTGTCATTTTACATTCCCACCAGCAGTGTAGAAGTGTTCCAATCTCTCCACAGCCTCTCCAACATTTATTATTTTGTGTTTTTTGGATTAATGCCAGCCTTGTTAGAGTAAGATGAAATCTCTTTGTAGTTTCAATCTGCATTTTTCTAATGGCTAATGATTGTGAACATTTCCTCATATATCTGTTAGCTACCTGAATGTCTTCTTTAGTGAAGTGTCTATTCATATCTTTTGCTCATTTTTTAATTGGTTTATTTGTCTTTTTGCAGGTGAGTTTTTGCAGTGTCATGTAGATTTTAGAGATCAGGCACTGATCAGATATGTCATAGCTAAAAACTTTTTCCCAGTCTGTAGGTAGCCTTTTTACTCTTTTGGTGAAGTCTTTGGATGAGCATAAGTGTTTGATTTTTAGTCACTCCCAGTTATCTAGTTTTTCTTCTACATTCTTTATAATGTTTTGTATACTGTTTATGCCATGTATTAGGGCTCCTTACGTTGTCCCTATTTTTTCTTCCATGATCTTTATCGTTTTAGATTTTATATTTAGGTCTTTGATCCATTTTGAGTTAGCTTTTGTGCATGGTGTGAGGTATGGGTCTTGTTTTGTTTTTTTGCACATGGATATCCAGTTATTCCAGCACCATTTGTTAAAAAGACTGTCTTTTCCCCCATTTAACTGACTTTGGGCCTTTATCAAATATCAGCTGCTCATATGTGAATGGATTTATGTCTGGATTCTCAATTCTGTTCCATTGGTCTATGTTTCTGTTGTTGTACCAGTACCAGGCTGTTTTGACTACTGTGACCATGTAATTGGTTCTAAGACCAGGCAGAGTGAGGCCTCCCACTTTGTTCTTCATTTTCAGTAATGCTTTACTTATCCGGGACCTCTTTTCCTTCCGTATGAAGTTGGTGATTTGTTTCTCCATCTCATTAAAGAAATGGGAACGTTTTCAGGCTCTCTCCATTTAGGATGATGTTGGCTGTTGGCTTTGCATAAAAATAAATACCCTTTATTATGTTGAGGAATTTTCCTTCTATTCCTATTTTGCTGAGAGTTTTTATCATGAATGAGTGTTGAACTTGTCAAATGCCTTTTCTGCATCAATTGATAAAATCATGTGATTCTTATCCTTTGTTTTATTTATGTGATGGATTACATTAATTGTTTTTCTAATGCTGAACCATCCCCACATACCTGGTATGAATCCCACGTGGTCATGGTGAATTATTTTTTTGATATGTTGTTGAACTCTGTTGGCCAGAACTTTGTTGAGGATTTTTGCATCTACATTCATGAGGAATATAGGTCTATAATTTTCTTTACTTGTGGTGTCTTTACCTGGTTTTGGTATCAGGGATATGGTGGCTTCATAGAATGAGTTTGGTAGTATTCTGTCCTTTTCTATGCTCTGAAGTACCTTTAGTAGTAGTGGTGTTAACTCTTCTATGAAAGTTTGCTAGAACTCTTTAGAGAAGCCTTCTGGACCAGGGCTTTTTTTTTTTGTTGGGAGTTTTTTGATTACCTTTTCAATCTCTTCTTTTGTTATGGGTCTATTTAGTTGTTCTACCTCTGTTTGTGCTAGTTTAGGTAGGCAGTGTATTTCTAGAAATTCTTCCACTTCTAGGTTTTCAGATTTGTTTGGGTATAGTTTTTCATAGTAATCTGATATGATTCTTTTAATTTCAGTTGGGTCTGTTGTGATATCAACCATCTCATTTCTTATTCGGGTTATTTGCTTCCTCTCCTGTTTTTCTTTTGTCAGTTTGGCCAGTGGTTTATCAATTTTGTTGATTTTTTCAAAAAACCAGCTTTTGGTCTTGTTAATTCTTTCATTTGGTTTTCTGTTTTCTATTTCATTTAGTTCAACTCTAATTTTTATTATTTGTTTTCTTCTGGTGACTGTGGGTTTCTTTTGTTGCTCTCTTTCTATTCGTTCAAGTTGTAGGGATAATTCTTTGATTTTGGCCTTTTCTTCTTTTTGGATGTGTGCATTTATTGGTATAAATTGGCCTCTGAGCACCGCTTCTGCTGTGTCCCGAAGGTTCTGATAGGAAGGGTTTTCATTCTCATTGGATTCTATGAATTTCTTTATTCCATCCTTAGTGTCTTCTATAATCCAGTCATTTTTGAGCAGGGTATTGTTCAGTTTCCAAGTGTTTGATTTCTTTTCCTTGCTTTTCCTGTTATTGATTTCCACTTTTATGGCCTTATGGTCAGAGAAGATGCTTTGTAATATTTCGATGTTTTGGATTCTGCTAAGGCTTGCCTTATGACCTAATATGTGGTCTATTCTAGAGAATGTTCCATGTGTACTAGAAAAGAAAGTATACTTGGTTGCTGTTGGGTGGAGTGTTCTGTATACGTCTGTGAGGTCAAGTTGGTTGACTGTGGCCTTTAGATCTTCCGTGTCTTTATTGAGCTTCTTTCTGGATGTCCTGTCCTTCACCGAAAGTGGTGTGTTGAAGTCTGCTACTATTATTGTGGAGCTGTCTAGCTCACTTTTCAATGCCGATAGAGTTTGTTTTATGTATCTTGCAGCCCTGTCATTGGGAACATAAATATTTAATATGGTTGTATCTTCTTGGTGTATTGTCCCTTTAATCATTATATAGTGTCCTTCCTTATCCTTTCTGATGGATTTAACTTTAAAGTCTATTTTGTCCGAAATTAATATTGCCACTCCTGCTCTTTTTTGATTGTTGCTTGCTTGATATATTTTTTTCCATCCTTTGAGTTTTAGTTTGTTTGTGTCTCTAAGTCTAAGGTGTGTCTCTTATAGGCAGCATATAGACGGATCTTGTTTTTTAATCCATTCTGCCACTCTCTGTCTCTTTATTGGTGCATTCAGTCCATTTACATCCAGGGTAATTATGGATAGGTATGAATTTAGTGCTATCATTTTGATGTCTTTTTTTGTGTGTTTTGACAGTTTCTTTTTCCCACTTGATTTTATGTGCTGAGTAGGTTTTCTTTATATATTGTCTTTCCCTCATATTTGTTGTTGTTGATTTTGTTTCTGCTGAGTCTGTATTTTTCCCTTGTATTTTATTTTGATGAGTAGGATAGTTTGTCTCCTTTGTGGCTACCTTATTATTTACTCCTATTTTTCTAAATTTAAAACTTTTATTTCTTTGTTTCGCCGTATCTTCCTCTCCATATGGAAGGTGTATGATAACATTTCTTAGTCCCTCTTTATTATTTTAATGTTGTCTTCCTTTATATAATAACATAGCTGTTACCCTGCGTTGGGCTTTTTTTTTTTTTTTTTAATCTTGCTTTGTTTTTTTGGATTTCTCTGTCTGGGTTGACTTCTGGTTGCTCTGCCCAGTGTTTACTCTTGAGTCAATACCTGATATTATTGATTTTCTAACCAAAGAACTCCCTTTAGTATTTCTTGTAGTTTTGGTTTGGTTTTTATGAATTCCCTCAACTTGTATTTATCTGGAAATGTTTTAATTTCACCTTCATATTTAAGAGACAGTTTTGATGGAAGATATGATTCTTGGCAGGAAATTTTTTTCCTTCAATTTTTTAAATATGTCATCCCATTGCCTTCTTGCCTGCATGGTTTCTGCTGAGTAGTCCGAGTTTATTCTTATTGGCTCTCCTTTGTAGGTGACTTTTCATTTATCCCTCACTGCTCTTATAATTCTCTCTTTATCTTTGGTTTTGGCAAGCTTGATTATAATATATCTTGGTGATTTTCTTTTAAGATCTACCTTCGTGGGGTTTGATAAGCATCTTGGAGAGATATCTTCTCATCTTTCACAATATCAGGGAAGTTTTCTGCCAACAAATCTTCAACAATTTTCTCTGTATTTTCTGTTATCCCTCCCTGTTCTGGTACTGCAGTCACTCGTAGGTTATTTCTCTTGATAGAGTCCCGCATGATTCTTAAGGTTTCTTCATTTTTTAAAATTCTTTTATCTGATTTTTCTTCAAATATATTAGTCTCAAGTGATTTATCTTTGAGTTCAGAAATTCTAGCTTCTACTTGCTCAATTCTGCTCCTCTGACTTTCTATCGAGTTGTCTAATTCTGCAATTTTATTGTTAATCTTCTGAATTTCTGATTCCTGTCTGTCTATGGATTTTTCCAGCTTATTAAACTTTTCATTATGTTCCTGAATAATCTTTCCAATTTCTTCAGTTGCTTTATCTGTGTGTTCCTTGGCTTGTTCTGCGTATTGCCTCATTTTCTTCCTGATGTCCTGAAGGGTTCTATATATTAAACTTTTGTATTCTGCATCTGGTAATTCCAGGAATGCACTTTCATCTAGAAGATCCCTGGATTCTTTGTTTTGAGAGCCTGTTGAGGTGATCATGGTCTGTTTCTTTATGTGACTTGATATTGACTGTTGTCTCTGAGCCATCTCTACGTTATTGTATTAGTTTATGCTCGTTTACTGTGTTGTACCTGCTTGCTTTGTTTTGTTTTGGTATACCCGTATGGGTTGGTTGAGTGAGCTAGCTAGATTATTTTCATCTTTGGAGCTCTGGTGTCCTGTCCCCAGCTGGCTAGAGCTGTTATCAGGTATATCAGTCTAGGAGTCCATTCAGTTTTCTTGTATGAATTCAGCTCAGGTTTCCAGGTAGCTGATCATCAAGTGTGTGGTACAGGCTCTGTCCTGCAGTCTTAGAGGGGCAGGGGTGATTGGCGTATATACTGGTATCTGATTGCAGCAGGGGGTCACGCTCTGAACAAGGCAGGGGGCTGAGAACTGACCCCCAAATGTCTCTGAGGAAAACACATCTCTGTTCCCTAGAGTGTGCTGGTGGGTGGGTTCTGCAGAGTGACCATGGGCACCCAAAGTTTTTAGTTGTAAGGACTGGGAGGTACCAGTTTTCTTTGGACCCCTGTCGCGGGTGGCTGGGTGACCTGAGTGGAGCTACCAGTCCTTAGGTCCCTGATGTGGGTAGGTGGGGACCTTGTTTTATAGGCAAAGCAATGTCAAACATCAAACACCGACCTCTCCACTGCACAGCTGAAATGGTTGGAGTTTGCCAACAAGGGCCTATTCTCCTGAAATAGGCCCACACAGGTCCATGCAGAAGGGAAAGGTGCTCAAGGTCCACAGATGGTTTATGCCCGGACAGAAGCCACTTCTGTCCTGAGCTCCCCCGGTTAATAGAGCTAGCAAGTTATCTTTTCCCCCCAGTTGCAAATTTTTTCCTTCCCCAAGGACGGAAGGATGGCTCTAGGTGCTTACCAGAGTCTATCTCAGGCCCAGAGATTTAGCCGTTGAACCTGAGGTTAGGGGTGGGGGTGGGGCGCAGTAAAATATACGCAAGTACAATTGCCATTCTCCTCAGGTTCCGGAGGTGTGAGTGGGCTGTGTGGCTGGCTGCTTCTCCCTGAGGAAACTGCGGCCGAATGCTTGTACCAGCCCACTGCTGCCGCCACTCCAGGAATGGTGCCTGTGGGCTCCCTGCGATTCAGGTCCGGTAACTCCTCTCCGCTTCTGAATGGCCTCTTCCTCCCTCTACCCCTCAGTTCGTTGCCTAAGCTTGCCTTTGATGCTCAGGGCTCCCAGCTTGTCAGAAATATACTCATTTCTCTTGTTTTTCCATGTTTTTGTTGTAAAGAGGGCTTGACGGAAGTGTCTGTCTATTCCGCCATCTTGTCTCCTGTAAGGTGTATTTTAAGCCAATTGCCTTTGAGATGTAAAAAGAGCAGAGTAGGCATAGAGAAGCAGGCAGGGAAGAGACATGCCAAGCCACATGAAGATCACCCAGAAGCAGAAGCTCAAAGAGACAAGGATGTTCCTCCAGAGCCAACAGAGAAAGTCTTCTTCTAGTGCTGGTGCCCTGAATTTGGACTTCTAGCCTCCTAAAATATGAGAAAACGAATTTCTGTCCGTTAAAGTCACACACTTGTGGTATTTCTGTTAGAGCAGCACTAAATAACTAAGACAAGGCCTAATATCTTAACCACTACTATGGGCAAGGAAATGATTGGTTTATCTGATTTTGCAGACCGAATGGTCCTCCCTGTAGAGGCAGAGTGACACGAGGGTCCACCAGCAGGAAGCCATGGTGCTAAAGTTGAAGAGCTGAACCTTACTCTGGTGATTCTCCTGTTTTGCCCTATGCGGTGACATGGGTTCCGTGTGTTCATGGACATAATAGGATCTTGCCTCAAAATCTATCCTGCTATATCTGTGCTTCTAAAATGTTTTTGGCCAAATAACTCAAAATTAAAAAAATTTTTTTTTTGGCAGCTATCACACACTGAATGGACAGCTGCATTATTAAAGCAAATATTTTCTCAATGTCGTATATTTTGAATAAATATTGCGAAGGATTCAAATTTATTTCACTTGAACTTGGCAACATCAGTTGTTGATTTTTGTTTGCTATACATTTCAAAACAAATTTTGAAGTAATTGGGTGTTTTTAGAATTACTGAGCACAAAGGAAGTCATTACCTTGGAAACCATTCTGGTTTAATTTTCTCCCGCCTTTACAAATGTACTAACTCTAGGGCCAAGTACTTTTGCATGTCTTCTTTAGCTGACTCTGATCTTCTCTCTCTCTTTTATTTTTCTAATGTTTTTCTATCAGGATTTAAAAATATACACACAAAAAGGGAAAGAGCAACTTCTGAAAATTATTCTGTAGCTTTGGATGCAGGTTAAAGACAATTATTTGAAAAGTTTGTTAGCGTTTGTTGTAGTTTCTGTGGTAAACAAAAAAGAAGTCATGGTCCCAAACCTTTATGGAGTAATTTAAGTCAAGCTATTTATAGGCATAGACTTAGTGGACAACTGCCTACATGGGTGATTTTGGAAGCCTGGGGGGGGGGGTGGGGGGGGAGTGGTGGTGGGAAGAAGTCAGTGTCTAATTATGGTCTTTGAGAAAAGACATAAATAGCAGGTACAAGAAGGGAGTTTATTAATATTAATGATAATAAAAGTCATGATAGCTAATAATGATAATAATAACTGAGGTCTTTCTTATGTGCCAGGCACTGTGCGAGAAGCTTTAGTGGTACAATGGTTAATTGTGGCTCCATAGGAGAAAGACCTGGTGTTCTGTTCCTGTAAAGATTACAACGTAGGAAACCCTATGAGGCAGTTCTACTCAGTCACATGGGCTTGCTGTGAGTGGAAATCGACTGAACAGCACCCAAAAACAACAAGGTACTGTGCTGAGTAGATCCTATTGGTGTCTGTACTTTATAGAGGAGAAAACTAAAGACTGATAATGAGCAAATGACTATCTAACCAACTTCTCTCTCAGAAGAGAATTAGTCCTGGATGCAGACAGGCAGGCAGACAAATTGGTAAACCTAGTTACAATAGACAGTGTGTCCGGGAACTGAAAAAAGAGGAGGGGGACCAGCAATGAAGAGCAACCAGAGTCTTGATACACTTGAGTCTTAGTGGTGTCAGCTTATACTAGAACATAATGATATTGAAATTAATGCACTAAAAACTAAGAGTAGCATCTGGCATAAGCCTTGACAGTACTTACTTGCGAATGCTATTTTCCATTTCTGAATCTCATTGGAATTTAAATTCTCCTACAGAAAAGGGCAAAACAAATTATTCTAATTGTGAGGAAAATAAAGGTTAAGCTCACTGGCTTCTAAAATTAGGCCATTCTGAACACTAAGCATAAGCAACAGAAATGACAAAATCAACGTTAAAAAATATTATTGAAATGTAGGTCCTCTTCCCTTCCTCCACCCTATGTAGAGATACTTTAGCAAAGTGTGGCATTACCTGAAGAAATCAGATAGATTCCAACTAGTAAGAATTTTCAAGAAATGGACTAAAAATAACAATCATAGTAAAAAAGATGACCTTTATAAAGCACGTAAAGTACATCAGGCACGTGCTAAGAGCTTTAAGTGGGTTATCTCAGATACCTGTTACAACAAGGTCTTAACCAATGTGGAACGCAGGCTTCAGAGAAGTTTAGAAAGTGGTGCCCAAGAATGATAAGACTAATAATTAGTGGGACTGGAATTAAACTCAGACAGCCTGAGGTGGAAATCTAATCAAATTCATGTATTTAACAAGTATTTAATTAATGTCTATTACCCACAAGGCAGTGATTTGGGCTTTGCTTCTCCTTTTTACTTTTAATTTGGTTACTATCCAGGGTTATTTAATGAAAAAAGTTTCACTTTATTTTGTTTTTTGTCATTCAGGCTAATTTCTCTGTTAAGCCAAAAGGTGGCAGTTCAATTCTCTTTACATTGACCTTCCTGAATGTACAAGCCACTGTGGCCTCTGTGAACTACCAAATTTAACGAAAAAGTGAGATGCTATAAATAGCCCAATCACTAGGTGAATCCTTAGGCTATTGAAGTAATCAAAAATCAGTGTACCAGGTACAGCACCGTAATGCATGTTTGGTCAATAGAATTCTAAATATAGCACAGAGTTAGCCTTTTGGTTTTTGTGGATACATGTTTACTAAATGGAATTATCCTACTTGGTTCTGGTGTTTCTTCCCACTTGCATTTTGCTTTGAGCTTCAGTTACACGTAAACATAAGATGAAAAAAAGTCAAGTTAAATCTTTCTTAGTTGATTTGAATTAAAATCATACACAATCTTTTTCACAGAAACACAATTCCTTTTTTTGTTTTAATAGAAGATATTTCCTATTCATTTTATCTTTGCCCCCCTCAATGACGTGTATGGTTGATACTCAATGAGTGTTTGTTAAATTAGGCACAATTCTACACAATAGAAACCAACTTCCAGTATGACTTTTCTTTGATTATAGGTTTTTAAGCTTGAGGTCATAAACATCTTTCTTTTTTAGAATCTAGTTGAGCAGTTTTTTTTTTTTTAAATGATGATTTGTTTTTGTTTTTGAGAATAGACGCAATAGAACATACATCAATTCAAAAATTTCTGCATGTACAACTCAGTTATATTGATTATATTCTTTGAGTTGTGCAACCATTCTCACCCTCCTTTTCAGAGTTGTTCCTCCTGCATTAGCATAAACTCACTGCCCCCTAAGTTTTCTGACTAATCTTTTGAGTTGCTATTGTCAACTCGATTCCATATAGATAGATCTTAAAAGAGTACACTGCTCAAGGCAGACATTCTTGATCAGTTCAGCTCAAACTGTTGTTTGGTTTTAAGAAGATTTCAGGGAATATTTTTGGTTTAAGGTTTAAAGATAATCTCAGGGCAATAGTTTCAGGGGTTCATCCAGCCTCCACGGTAGTTGAGCAGTTTTTGTAGCTGAGAGTTAGTTGGGAACTGAATGCACTTTTAAGTAGAGGTAGGGATACTTGAAAACTACTACTACTAAGTTTGATATTTCTTATAAAAATTCCAGCAAATTTGGGTGAATTTGAGGTAATAGCATAGTCGATCTTCAAAATATTTCAAATGTCAATTTTCAATATGACTTGAAAATCATTTTGTTTTGAAAATCCTAAATCTAATTTTTAAAATATAAAATATTATTTAAAATAATTCACTAAGAAGTAAATTATGAAAAAAAAAATTCAAAAGTCCAAACCTGACTCTCTTTGTAAGATTGTTCACATTTTATATGTTCTCCATGATTCTCTGGAGCCAATATTGATTAAAAACAAACCAAACCTGTTGCTGTGAAATCAATTCTGACTCACAGCAACACTGATTAGGTAAGAGAAAAACCTGCCTTTTTTCCCTTAAGATTCTTCTATGGAACTCCTAGCATGGCAGATTTCCTGCCACGTATACATAGCTTCTCATCGGCTCGATTGCAAATGATTTGGTGTTTTGGCTTGTACATAGGCTACCATCTCCTTTCTCTGCCCCACCAGGAACATTGGTGGCTTTCCGAATCAAAATTTCACAAAATATGCTGCTCTATTCTATTCTATTTAATGTAAAACAGTGCTGGTCAAGACCCACTTGACTGAGTTTGAAACCCATTAAATTGATTTCACACCTTGTGTCTGAGTTTCAGCTTGCTTTGAAAATGCTGGATTGGAATTGACCCAACAGTCTACTTCTGAAAAGATTTAGCCAGTAAAAATTTTATGAATAGCAGAGGAACATTGATATAGTGCCAGAAGATGAGCCCTTCAGGTTGGAAAACACTCAAAAAATGACTGGGGAAGAGCTGCCTCCTCAAAGTAGAGATGACCTTAATGACCTTCATTTGCTGATGTGGCACAACTCAAAATGAGAAGAAACAGCTGCAAACACCCATTAATAATCAGAACATGGAGTGTACGAAGTATGAATCTAGGAAAATTGGAAGTTGTCAAAAATGAAATAGAATGCATGAACATTGATATCCTAGGCATTAGTGAGCTGAAATGGACTGGTATTGGCCATTTTGAATTGGACAATCATATGGTCTACTATGCCTGGAACAACACTTGAAGAGAAATGGTGTTGCATTCATTGGCAAAAAGAACGTTTCAAGATCTATCCTGAAGTACAATGCTGTCAATGATAGGATAATATCCATATGCCTAAAAGGAAGACCAGTTAATATGACTGTTATTCAAATTATGCACCAACCACTAAGGCCAAAGATGAAAAAACTGAAGATTTTTACCAACCTCTGCAGTCTGAAATTGATAATTTCAGGATGCATTGATAATTACTGGAGATTTGAATGTGAAAGTTGGAAACAAAGCAGAAGGATTGGCAGTTGGAAAATATGGCCTTGGTGATAGAAATGATGCCAGAGATTGCACGATAGAATTTTGCAAGACCAACGACTTCTTCATTGCAAATGCTTTTTTTTTTTAACCAACATAAAAGGTGACTATATAAAAATCTCATCAAATGGAATAAATGAGAATTAAAACCGACTAAAAAAAAATTTTTTTTTTTTTTACATCTGTGGGAAGAGACAATGAAAAAGCTCAATATCATCAGTCAGAACAAGGCCAAAGTATGGCCTTGAGTACATTCCACCTGAATTTAGAGACCATGTCAAGAATAGATTTGTCCCATTGAATGGTAATGATCAAAGACCAGATGAGGCTTAGAATGACATCAAAGTCATCATGCATGAGGAAACAAAGAGGTTAATAAAAAGACAGGAAAGAAAGAAAAGACCAAAGTGGATGTCAGAAGAGACTCAGAAACTTGATCTTGAATGTCAAGTAGCTAAAGTGAAAGGAAGAAATGATGAAGTAAAAGAGGTGAACAGAAGGGTCAAAGGGCATCTTGAGAAGACAAAGTAAAGTATTATAACGACATGTGCACAGACATACAGATGGAAAATTAAAAGGGAAGAATACACTTTGCATTTCTCAAGCTGAAAGAACTGAAGAAAAAATTCAAGCCTCATGTTGCAATATTGAAGGATTCTGTAGGGACAAGATTAAACAACTCAGGAATCATCAAAAGAAGATGGAAGGAATACACAGACATATACCAAAAAGAACTGATCAACATTAAACCATTTCAGGAGGTACCACACAAGCAGGAACCAATGATACTGAAGGAAGAAGTCCAAGCTGCACTAAAGGCATTGGTGAAAAACAAGGCTCCAGGAACTGGTGGAATACCAATTGAGATGTTTCAACAAATGGATACAGTGCTGGAGGTACTCGTCTATGCGAAGAAATTTGGAAGAGCTACCTGGCCAGCCATCTGGAAGAGATCCATGTTTATGCCTATTCCTAAGAAAGGTGTCCCAATGAATGTGGAAATTATTGAACCACACGTAAGTAAAATTTTGCTGAAGATCATTCAAAAGCAGCTGCAACAGTATATCAACAGGGAACTTCCAGAAATTCCAGCTGGATTCAGAAGAGGACATGGAACCAGGGATAGGAGTGCTAATGTCAAATGAATCCTGGGTGAAAGCAAAGAATACCAGAGGGATGTTTACCTGTGTTTTATCAACTACGCAAAGGCGTTCTCCTACGTGGATCATAACAAATTGTGGATAACATTGAGAAGAATGAGAATTCCAGAACACTTACTTGTGCTCATGAGGAACTTGTACATAGATCAAGAGGTAGTTGTTCGAACAGAACAAAGGGATACTTCGTGGCTTAAAGTCAGGAAAGGTGTACGTCAGGGTGGTATATTTTCACCATACCTATTCAATCTCTATTCTGAGGGAATAATCCAAGAAGTTGGACTCTGTGAAGAAGAACGGGGCATCAGGATTGCAGGAAGACTCGTTAACACTCTGCGTTATGCAGACTACACAACCTTGCTTGCTGAAAGTGAAGAGAGCTTGGAGCACTTACTGATGAAGATCAAAGACTATAGCCTTCATTATGGATTACACATCAACATAAAGAAAAAAAAATCCTCACAAGTGGACCAGTAAGTAACTTCATGATAAATGGGGAGAAGTTTGAAGTTGTCAAGGATTTCATTTTACTTGGATCCACAATCAACACCCACAGAAGCAGCAGTCAAGAAATCAAAAGATGCATTGCATTGGGCAAATCTGCTGCAAAAGACATCTTTAGAGTGTTGTAGAGCAAAGATGTCACCTTGAAGACTAAGGTGCGCCTGACCCAAGCCATGGTGTTTTCAATTGCTTCCTAAGCATGTGAAACCCAGATGATAAATAAAGAAGACTGAAGAAGAATTGATGCCTTTGAATTGTGGTGTTAGCCAAGAATATTGAATATACCATGGACTGCCAGAAGAATGAACAAATCTGTCTTGGAAGAAGTACAACCAGAATGCTCATTAGAAGCAAGGATGACGAGACTACATCTCACATACTTTGGATGTGTTGTCAGGAGAGCTCAGTCCCTGAAGAAGGACTGCATGCTTGGTAAAGTAGAGGGTCAGCAAAAAAGAGGAGGGCCCTCAATGAGATAGATTTACACAGTGGCTGCAACAATGGGCTTAAGCATAACAATTGTGAGGATAGTGCAGTATCAGGCAATGTTTTGTTCTGTTGTACATAGGTTCACTATGAGTTGGATCCAACTCTATGGGACCTAACAACAACGAGAGAATGCCAACTAGAGATGGAGGTACGACCATATGAAATTTCCACCCTTATTTTTTATTGTTTTCTGGGGTTACCTCTTTTCAAATTCTGAGCTGGTTTTGAATAAAGATGTCAGTTATGATTTTTCTGTTGTCCCCAGATTACGTCAAAGATCAAAAGCTGTGGACAAAAGGTATCAAGTAATCTATAGTATCCCATACTCTACATTCACGATTAGCCCAAGGAGTTTCCCTGAGAGGCCCCAAGAGTGCCTCTTCTACCACACCACCACCTCCACCATCAGCTAATAGAAGAGGGAAAAGTGTTTTGATGATAAGCAATGCAATGTTCACAAAGATAGACTATTCTTTCACCTCAACGCCACAGCACAGAGGAGAAGGTGAGGCACTCCTTCGAAAATAAGGAAGTGAGACAGATAGGGTTAACTGTGCTGATGGAACAAAAGAGCTATTAAAACATTACCATCTAGAAGTTGGGTAAACAGGAACCACACCCTGTCAACATGAGATAAGGTTGAAACAACTTACTATCTCCTTCTTAGTGTTTTTCTGGTCCGTTCCCTCTTTACAGGCTCCACATGCACAGAAGAACAAAGTGTGACCACTATTTAACCTTCCTTAGCCCACCCAAGATGGTGATGTAGGGCCGAAGATCAGTGCGCTAGTGCTATATTCCATAATAAGTGATGCCAAGGGCTGCAGAGAGGACTCCATCTTGGATATCAGCGGGTTTCATCTTGGATTCTAGATGCGTGTGCAACGTAATTAGTATGCACCGTCATTCTGAGAAGTACCCTCCCCTTGAAAAAAACCCACTTAATGTTCATTACTCTATTGTCTCCACTGAACCCATATAAGCCCTATCCTTGCTTCTCTTTTTGAGTCAGTCTTTTGGAGAGGCATAAGCCCCCACTGACTCCTTTTACTTATCACAAGTAAAATAAACCTGTTAGAGCTCAACCCAAAATTGTCTCCTCTGTGTATTCTTACAAGAGAAGACAAGGACCCATTAAGTCTGGAGGGCCTCCATTCCCTGGGTGGTAACAGAAGGGCCCCCAGAAAATTACTGATAAAGATTTGGTGGTACATGCAAGAAGGGGAGACTAGTGTCTTGTTCCTCTATTGGTCACCTTCTTAGAAGCAGACTTGCTGACCTGTCCTGGTGATAGCCAATGCAGCCAGGAGCTGCTTAGCCATTATCAAAGCCTTAAGTAATAGCACTGGGGATGGCTTAACTGGGAGCTGCTCAGACCAAGCAGACTAAGCAGACCAAGGCCTGCCCACCTCCTGTCCATTGTCCTCAAAGTGCTGGGTGTGGTTCAAGCCAGTCAAACCCAATTTACTAGCCTGCATGCCAAAGGAAAAAAAAAAAGCAATTTTTTTTACTGTGCCTGCATGCTATGATAACCCACCTAGTTTATAATGTTTATATGTACTTCCTTGTCAGAGTATAAAAGGTTCTGCCTCTCTTTATTTGGAGAGCTTGGTTTGAGGTATACACCTCCTTGCTCCTTGCCTGTGTGCTTGCAATAAAAGCTCTTCCTCTCTCCTCACCTTGGTGTGTCCTTACTGAAGAGAAGTTGCACCCAGCATGACCTGGTTTGGGCAACACCTGTGATATTGGAAAAGGGGGAAGAAAATCTGGAAGGGAATGTATCATGGATGAATCTCCAGGTAATTTAGGAAATAATATTGGAATCATTATTCCCTGTCCTCCAGCATAAAGAATGTGGCCCGGCTGGAGATAGACTCAAAAGGACTCACAAGGACTCACCAACTGGGCCGTGGGGTATAAAGACAATAGCTAGACAATCCTGGAGAATATCTTTTAGAGAACGTTCCACATAAACCATTCAAACAGAACACAAAAGACTTTCCACTCTTATCTTTTTCTATAAGCATTTAGTGAATAGAAAATTTGTAGGATCAGTGAAGACCCTCCTGACCATTACTGAAACCTGTACCAGTGATTGTTAAGAAAGACAATTCAAAATGTAGGATCACAGCTTCTAGTCAGCCTGTGAAAAGATGAAGTTTTCAATGATTTTGCCCATTTGTAATGTTAATATATATATACACTGGTGACTCTGTAATGTTCCTCAGACTTGGGCAGACACGGCTGTGGCAGCATGCTTGTCCGTTTTCCCACTTTTGCTTATTCTGTAATGTTCCCTTGGACTCGGATGGACATGGCTCTGGCAGCATGCTTGTCCACTTCCCACTTTTGCCTTTTTGAATATATGCCAAATAAAACTTTCTTTTTGCTTTACTAAACTTTGTGATTTTTTTCCCTACAACACAGGTGAAGGGCTGGTGGTAGTCAGGATTGCCACTCTTTCTCCCCACTTCCTGTTCCTGGTTGCTAAGAAATATGAAAGATGGAGCCCATAGGTATGAAAACAGGCTACAGAAGTTAGGTAAAGTTAAGGCGGACAAACTTTGCTTTTGGGGATCAGGGCAGCAGTAGGACTGGGGCAAAGAGGTGTGATCCTCAGAGGAATTAGGCTTGATGTTCTCACCTGGGCAAGTGTCAGCCAGAAGATGTGGCCAATTTAAAAGGGGTGACCAATGCCTAAAGAAGTTGTGTGGGTTTCTCCAGCTCTCAGGGACCCCTTTTTTACTACATGCTAGCCAGAAAGATAGGCTTCTTTTGGAGTTTTTGCTATCCACATTAAGGAACAGTTTTAGTTCTCCTGGAATCCAGATTTATGGCTTTTATGGAGATTGGGGCAACTCACCCCGGCCCTTGCGCATAAAAAAGAAAGAAAAAAACGGAACCAGGTGCTCTCAAGTCCATTCCAACTCATGGCGGCCCTATAGGACAAGGTAGAACCACCTCACACGGTTCCCAAGGAGTGGCTTATGGATTTGAACTGCTGACCTTTTGGCTGGCAGCCGAGCTCTTAACCACTGCACCAACAGGGCTCCAAGTTGAACAAAATGGCCTTCTAAAAGTCACCGTTAAGTCGAACGATGGCCTAGATACACTAGTAAAAACCGGTTTGCCTCAGGAATTGGACTGTTCTAAAAGCTGATCTATGTGCAGAAGGTTTTCAGGAACAGAAATGCCAAGATCAGACTAGAAGCTGTGTTTTAGGGCATATTATTACTATGTTGGAGCTCTGGTGGCGCAGTGGTTAAGAATTCAGTTGCTAACGAGAAGGTTGGAGTTTGGCACCACCAGCCGCTGGTTGGAAACCCTACAGGGCAGTTCTACTCTGTCCTATAGGGTACGTATGAGTTGGAATCAACTCGACTGCAACAGGTTTTTTTTTTTTGTTTGTTAAGTGGTGTCTGCAACTAACAATCTGCTGGTAGATCCAGAATATTTGGGGAGGGGGAGTGTGAGGTGAGACTGAGGCTCTGCTCTTAGTTGGTGGTTAAAAAGTTAGTAGACAGTTATTTTAACCTCAAGTGAACAGGGCACGAGTTTTGTACTTGGAGAGCTTATAGTCTAATGTAGGCGACAAAAGTTTCAACCTCATTATGAAAAGCTAATTCAGGATTGTGGTTATCTCTGGGGAGAGGCGAGGGGAACTGAGCCATGGGGAGACTTCAACTCTACTTATAAGGCTGAAAAGAAAAAGACCTCTGAAGCAAGTAGAGCAGAATATTAAGATTTGTTAAAACTGAGTAGTTGATACAAGATTTCTCTTTATATTATACTCTAGGTTTTTAAGTATACTTGAATGAATTTTTATATGCTTTAATTAAATAGAAGCCCTGGTGGCACAGTGGTTAAGAATTCAACTGCTAACCAAAAGCCTGGCAGTTCAAATCCACCAGCCACTCCTTGGAAACCTGTGGGGCAGTTCTACTCTGTCCTATACGGTCACTGCAAGTCAGAATTGACTTGACGGCAGTGGGTTTGTTTTTGGCTTTTTAATTGAATTATAAAGTCCCTTCCTTCTGTTTCCCTACTGCCACCTTCCACGGACTCACAGAACCAGTGGTGTCTTAGCAAATGAGTTTTGTACAAAACAATCCAAGTTGCAGAGGTAGAAGATCACCCAGTGTCTTCAGGAAAGTGGGCTTTCGCTGGCTCATCAAAGACAGGCTCTTGAAGGAAAGATGTGAAAGATTGGAGGAAGAATGATATCAAAACCTTCCTCTTCCTCTTTTTTCCTTCCCCAGGAAAATTACTTAGCACTTCCAGGGAAGGAGAGAAATGATTACAAATGCTCCCTCCATTTTAAAGAACACTGAAGAGGGCCATTGGGGGGCCTCATTTTTCCTAGTCGAAAGGTGTCTTTGTTTCTGTAGAGCCAGAAAGGGTCAGGGCAGGGCCCAGAGGAAAGCCACAGGGAGCTGGAGCTGGATGGGCTTTGGGCTTGAAGAGTGGCATTGAGGCAACTTCCTACGGAGTCCTGCTTGGCTGCCTCACAAGCTGTCTGGGACCCAGGGCAGAAGTCACTGAGCAGCAAATGATTTATCTGTGGTAGCTCCTAGAAGCCTGAGCAGCGGGAGATGCCTGGACCCAGTACTGCTGCTGATCTCTGTAGGAAGGAGTGCCAAAAACTTTTTTGTGATGGGGCCAGGTTTTATTTATACATGAGTTGCTTTTTTGTCCTTGGGTAGTGTAAATAGTTAACACACTTGGCTACTAACTTAAAGATTGGAGATTTGAGTCTACTGAGAGGTGCCTCAGAACAAACTCCTGTTAATTTACTTCTGAAAAATCAACCATTGAAAGCCCTATGGAGTACAGCTCTACTCTGACACACATGGGGTCACCATGAGTCAGAATTCACACGATAGCAACTGGTTTTTGGTTCTTTTGTCTTTGCCTGTTTACCTCCGAGAATAATGTTTTTTGGGGGGTGGGGGAGGGTAAATTTTTTTTTTTTTTTTAAATCATGCTTTAGTGAAAGTTTACAGAGCTAATTAGTTTCTCATTAACTAATTCCAAGAATAACTCCCTTTTTCTTTTTCCACCTGGGTCCTGCGATATTTTGTGATGCAGAATCAGGAGAAATGGGTTGAAAAAAAAAATCTTGCTGAGAAAGGTGGAAGGAAAACGAAAAGGATTTAGACTCATTAATTCAACCAACATAATAAAGAGATTTATGGGAGGGAGAATTGAGGCTTGGTAGCCTGGGAGACATTCTTTGGAGGTGGCTGGCTAATGAGAAGCTTGGGAGGAGCTGTGGTAAGCAAGAAACTTCGGGAGAAAGGAAGAGACAATTTAGGGAAATGTTGCTGTGCATTACAAATCTCGATCCCTGTAAATGTTATTTAAGAGCCCATATTTAGACCGGAAATCCTGTTTCATTTTTCTTGGCCATTAGGCTGTGTATCTTTTTATGTAGTTCCCTGAAGAGATGAACTAGGTGGGGCTGTAGGAATTATCCAGGTGTAAAAATGGCGTGGGGGCTTGGCTGCCCTCCTCTAACTTCACAAGGGGGAAGGAGAATCACGATCAACAACCCTAGGCTGATTCTTCTGAGGCAAAGGTCAGACATGCCTCGTCTCTCCGCCTTCTTTACCAATTCTGATACCAACCGTCCCTCCTACCGCACTGTCTACTTCTCTGCCGGGTTTGATAATTCATTGCAGTGGTCGCACAGAATTCAGACAGTAGTCACATCATGGGGCTTATTAGGGAAGTAACAGTTACAGTTCAGGCTGAGGAACACTCAGGATACTGTTTTTCCATCAGGATAACCTCTTCCAAGCAGTTCTTGCAGGCGGTCTCTCCCTGGCCCTCAGCCTCTGCCTGAAGGCACTCAGCTTTCTCGCTCTGTGGGTAGGGAAGCCCACCATATCTGCTGCTGCTGAGTCTCTCCTGCTGGGTATCTGCAGCTGCTTCTCATCATATTCAGGGTTACAGCTTGCTCTCTGTCTGTCCCCTGATTTCAGGAACTTCTCAGTGCAGGAATCCTGGGTCCAAAGGACGTGCGTGCTTTCTGCTCCTGGCTCATCTTCTTGGTGGTTGTGGGATCTTCTCTTTCCCACCCCTGGGGTGGCTCATTTCAAACCTCTCAAGATGGCAAAACTGACCAATCCCTCTGGTAGGCCACAATTACCCTATCACATAGTTACAAGACCATGGCTAGGAAAGCCACACAAAAGTGATCCATCGCACTGCACCAGGGTTTAGGTGTACTCTTACAGTGTACAACACCAGCTCTAGGTAGCCTAATTGCAGGTATGGGAATGTTTGTGTGGTGGACAAAATGACCTATGTCCCAAATACTATACTATAAACATGTGGGAAAATGTTATAATCAGAGTTGTGTTAGCTTCTATGAATTGAAAATATAAAAATAGCAGAAATGATGAAAAAAGCCAGAGTTAGAAGGTAATAAAGAAAAGTTCAAGAGTGTTAGAACAATTTCTGAAGGGTCCTTGGAATACTTCTAAAGGAACTGTTGGCTTTACAAGTTAGGAAGAATGGAAGCCACATGGTATAAGATTGTGCCATATGGTGCAGGAAGTTGGCAAAGAAGAAGCAAATGCCCTAGTGAGGCAAATGGAAAGCACATCCCTGAGAATCAAGGAGGTTGCTGGAATGTTCTGTCTGGCCTTCTGCCTTGACACCTACCTGTTCACGCTCACACATGAGGTCATGTAGCTCTTATTGAGACTTGGCTGTGTCATAGGCCAGAACCAGTCATTTGCCTTCAGAAAAGTGAAAGAATCCCCAGGCTGGTTGCTCATTATTTGTAATAATGATAATTATAATTAACGTATCGCACATTTTTAAAAACCTTTTTTATTGTGGTAAATATATATAAATACTTATATATAACACAACATTCACCAAGTTGACATTTTTTTAAACGTGTACCATTAATGAAACTGATTATATTAATCATGTTGTATATGGTACAATTATATGTATATGTACATATATACATATGTTTAGGCACTTATATACATGTAATTCCCCTACGTGTCTGTCAGTTTGTCCTACTGTGGGAGCTTGCGTGTTCAAATATCAGCAGAATCACCCACAGTGGATGGGTTTCAGTTGAGTTTCCACACTAAGATAGACTAGGAAGGAGGACCCAGTGGTCTACTTCTGAAAAAATTAGCCAGTGAAAACCTTATGAATATTAACTGAACATTGTCTGATATAGTGCCAGAAGATGAGCCCCTCAGGTTGGAAGACACTCAAAAAACAACTGGGGAAGAGCTGCCTCCTCAAAGTAGAGTCAATCTTAATGATGTGGATAGAGTAAGCTTTCAGAACTTTCATTTGCTGATGTGGCAGGACTCAAAATGAGAAGAAACAGCAGCAAATATCCATTAATAATCAGAACATGGAATGTATGAAGCATGAACCCAGGAAAATTGGAAATTGTAAAAAATGAAGTGGAATGCATAAATATTAATATCCTAGGCATTAGTGAGCTGAAATGGACTGATACTGGCCATTTTGAACGATCAATGGTCTACAATGCTAGGAACAACAACTTGAAGAGGAATGGCATTGCATTCATCATCAAAAAGAACAATTCAAGATTTATCCTGAAGTACAACACTGTCAGCGATAGGATAATATCCATACACCTACAAGGAAGACCAGTTAATAAGACTGTTATTCAAATTTACATGCCAACCACTAAGATAAAAGATGAAGAAATTGAAGATTTCTACCAACTTCTGAGGTCTAGAATTGATCAAACATGCAATCAGGATGCATTGATAATTCCTGGTGTTTGGAATGCAAAAGTTGGAAACAAAAAGGAAGGACTGGTGGTTGGAAAATAGGGCCTTGGGGATAGAAATGATGCTGGAGATCGCATGATAGAATTTTGCAAGACCAATGACTTCTTCGCTGCAAATACCTTTATTAACAACATAAATGGTGACTACATATATGGACCTTGCCAGGTGGAATACACAGGAATCAAATCTACTACATCAGTGGAAAGAGATGATGGAAAAGCTCAATATCATCAGACAGAACTAGGCCAGGGCCAACTGTGGAATAGACCATCAATTGCTCATTTGCAAGGTCAAGTTGAAACTGAAGAAAATTAAAACAAGTCCCCAAGAGCCAAAATGCGACCTTGAGTATATCCTACTTGAATTTAGAGATCATCTCAAGAATAGATTTGACACATTGAACACTAATGACCGAAGACCAGATGAGGTACGGAATGACATCAAGGATATCAAAGAATACAAAAGGTCATTAAAAAGATAGGAAAGAAAAAGAAAAGGCCAAAATGGATGTCAGGAAAGACTCTAACTTGTTTCTGAACATTGAGTAGCTAAAGAGAAAGAAGAAATGATGAAGTAAAAGAACTGAACAAAATATTTCAAAGGGCAGCACAGAAAGACAAAGTATTATAATGAGATGTGCAAAAAGCTAGAGATAGAAAACCAAAAGGGAAGAACACACTCGGCATTTCTCAAGCTGAAAGAACTGAAGAAAAATGCAAGCCTTGACTTGCAAAATTGAAGGATTCTACAGGGAAAATATTAAATGACTCAGGAAACATCAAAAAAGATTGAAGGAGTACACAGAGTCACTATACCAAAAAGAATTGGTCAACAGGCATTCAACCATTTCAGGAGGTAGCATATGCTCAAGAACCAATGGTAGTGAAGGAAGAAGTCCAAGCTGCGCAGAAGGCATTGGAGAAAAACAGGCTCCAGGAACTGAAAGAATACTAACTGAGATGTTTCAACAAATGGATGCAGCACTGGAAGTCCTTACTCATCTATGCCAAGAAACTTGGAAGACAGCTACCTAGCCAACCTACGGGAAGAGATCCATATTTATGCCTATTCCCAAGAAAGAGGGTCCAACTGAATGTGGAAACTATCAAACAATATTATTAATATTACACACCAGTGCAATTTTGCTGAAGATAATTCAAAAGCAGCTGCAGCAGTACATCAACAGGGAACTGCAGAAATTCAAACTGGATTCAGAAGAGCACGTGGAACCAGGAATGTCATTGCTGATGTGAGATGGATCCTGGCTGAAAGCAGAGGATACCAGAAGGATGTTTACCTGTGTTTTATTGACTATGCAAAGACAGTCCACTGTGCGGATCACAACAAATTTATGGAAAAAATTGTGAAGAATGGGAATTCCAGAACACTTAATTGTGCTCACGAGAAACCTGTACATGGATCAAGAAGTAATAGTTCAAACAGAACAAGGGAACACGGCGTGGTTGAAAGTCAGGAAAGATATGCCTCAAGGTTGTATTCTTTCACCATACTTATTCAATCTGTATGCTGGTCAAATAATCCTAGAAACTGGACTATATGAAGAAGAATGTGGCATCAGGATTGCAGGAAGACTCATTAAGAACCTTTGATACACAAATGACATAACCTTGCTTACTGAAAGTCAAGAGAACTTGAAGCACTTACTGATGGAAATCAAAGACTACAGCCTTCAGTATGGATTACACCTCAACATAAAGAAAACAAAAAACCTTACAACAGGACCAATAAGCAACATCATGATAAACGGAGAGAAGATTGAAATTGTCAAGGATTTCATTTTACTTGTATCTACAATCAATGTCCATGGAAGCAACAGTCAAGAAATCAAAAGACACATTGCATTGGGCAAATCTGCTGCAAAAGACCTCCTTAACGTGTTAAAAAGCAAAGATGTCACCTTGAAGATTAGGGTGTGCCTGACCCAAGCCATGATGTTTTCTATCACTTCACATGCATGTGAAAGCTGGATGATGAATAAGGAAGACCGAAAAAGAATTGATGCCTTTTAATTGTGGTGTTGGTAAAGAATATTGACTATACTATTGTCAAAAGGACGAACAAATCTGTCTTGGAAGAAGTCCAGCCAGAATTGTCCTTAGAAGCAAAGATGGTGAGATTACGTCTCACATACTTTGAACATGTTATTAACAGGGATCAGTCCCTGGAGAAGGACATCATACTTGGTAAAGAAGAGGGTTAGCGAAGAAGAAGACTGTCAATGAGATGGATTGGCACAGTGGCTGTAACGATGGGTTCAAACATAACAATGATTGTAAGAATGGCAAAGGACTGGGCAGTGTTTTGTTCTGTTGTACATAGGGTTGCTATGAGTCAGAACCAACCTGACAGCACCTAACAACAATACTGCCAATATATATAATTATGCTTATATACATAATTATGCATATATATATAAGGTACTGTACTAAACAGTTTATATGCAATATCTAATTTTATTCTCACAACAACCCTCTGAGGCACATATTATTACCCTCATTTTATGTAAGAAGAGCCTGAGGCTTAGGTTAAGTAATAATGTCACAAAGCTGGTACTCAATGCAGGAAACAAAAACCACTTGGTGGTTACAAGCAGAAAGAGATTTAATACAAGGGATTAGGTGTTTAAAAAAGCTTTGGGAAGGCTGGAAGAATGAAGATGGGAGGTGCCACTGAACTTTTTGCTTCAAGTTTCCACACTATCACTGTAATCTAGAGGTTAGGATGATGCTACTGCTGTGGCCATATTGCCTCCACCCCAAAGCTGACCCGACCCTGGAAGGTGGAATCTGGGCTGCAAACCCTTGCATGTCAGTCTGACCTCGTGTCCCACTGCCACTGTGGCATCTGCTGCTCTACGCAGTAAGTCCATCTTGTTACTAGTACCAAGTCTAATAACTGCATTCTGTGTGTGTGTTTATTCTTTAATCCGATTTGCCAAGCCTCTGCTTATATTTCAGTTTCAGCAGTTTGTCCCCGTCTTGTTTTCTGATGCTGAGTCTCTCTCTCTGGCAATCCTGACCCAGGTCTCTGGTTATCTGGTCGGAGTCCTGCCTTCCTCTGACCATTCCTTCCAGTTCCTTGAGGGGATCCCTAGAGTCCGTAGCCTGTTTGCCAGCATCTCTGCCTATTTCTTTCCTTGAAGATTTGTCTGTTAATAACGTCCACTCTGAGTCATAAAAGACTCATGAATTTTTAAGATAATATGTTATTGAGTAGGGAGCTGAGTATAGTTCTAGTTGTGTGTGTGTGTATATATATATATACATGGGGAAATGAAGACTGGAATTAGTGATTATCTCTGTGTGATTGAGCTGAGATGATTTTATTTTTCTTTTGATATGGAAAATATTTTTAAAGGATTCCATGCTGAATATGTATTATTTATGTAAGAAATGTACAGGACTGTGTCGGGAGCCTATTGCAGATTTTGACGTTGATCAGCTTATTTTCTGTGGTTGATTTCAGTTTTTTCCTGAAATAAGCCAAACGGAGAACCAAGGTCAGAAGTATTCTGTGCCCTTGGCAACCTGCGTGTGCAGATTACAAGGCATAATGAGGCCCATCAACACTGCCGCTTCACTTGAAATCTGTAGAGAACTGTAGAAATCACCCCTCGTGATAATTGAAGCCCTTATAAACGCCACCAGCCTTTTTTTTTAAAGATTCAAATTTCACAAATGGAATCATCAGACTGGTAAGGATTACCCTGTTTTATTTCGTAAAACTGCATTATCTTGTACATTCCAGTTTTTGAGAATTTTTTAAATGACGTGAAGTTATCAGCAGATTTCCCAAGAATGAGAAGCTGATAAGCAATTTCTTGCAAGAAGTAGAGGGATCCAGTAAGACTGAATCTGATGAGTCGTTCCTTCGCTTCATTTGAAAATCAGAAAAAATACAATTTTTAAAATATTATTATATCTATATATAAAACAAAACAAAACCCATTCCCTTTGCGTTGATTCTGACTCACAGCAACCTTATAGGACAGAGTAAAGCTGCCCCATAGGGTTTGCAAGGAGTGGCTGGTGGATCCGAACTGCTGACGTTTTGGTTAGCAGCTGAGCTCTTAAACACTGCGCCACGAGGCTTAACATTTCTGTATGTCAGTTTCATTACCTAAAAATAATAGCACTGTCACTTAGAACTGTTGCGAGAAGCAAATTAATTGGTCCCTGCAAAGTGTTTAGAACAGTTCCTAGCACATAGTAAATGCTCAATGAATGGTGGTTATTATTGTATTTTATTATATTGAGCATTTAGTATGTTTGATTTTTTTATATTGTTATATATTATCACATCTTTTCAGACTTTCAAATGAAGTGAAGGAATGACTTATCAAAATCAGTCTTAATGAGTCCATCTTGTTCTTGCAAGAAACTGCTTATCAGCTTCTCATTCTTGGGAAATCTACTGATACCTTCGTGATAACTTAATAATAATGAAAAATAGGCACTACTTATTGAGCATTTATTATGTGCCAGGAACTGTTCTAAGCACTTTGCAGGGATCAATTAATGTGCTTCTCGCAACAGTTCTAAGTGACAGCGCTATTATTTTTAGATGAAGAGACTGATGTACAAAACTGTTCAGTATCTTCCACGAGATAAGATCCTTCAACGTATGGGCATAGGGTTCTCATCTAGTTTCATAAGCCTGGAAGGGCTACATTAATTATGCTGGTACCAGGGTAACATAAACTCAGACTGCGTTTGACTAAAAGGCATTTAAGTAGTAACAAAAACACCAGAGCAAACCAGTTGCCCTCAACTCTGCCTCGTGGTGACCTCGTGTGTGTCAGAACGGAACTGTGCTCTGCAGGGTTTTTGATGGCTGTGATCTTTCAGAAGAAGATGACCAGGTTTTTCTTCTGAAGCACCTTTCGGTGGATTCCAACCACCAGCCTTTCCATTAATAGCCAAATGTTTAAATGTTTGTGCCACCCAGGGGTTTCACTTAATAAGTAGCACCCCTACTTTAAGGCTAGGCTGCTGTCAATGAAATTCTTCTTTTTTTTTTGTTTCCTGTTGTACAGGCCTCTGTGAAAGTTAACTTTTATAGCTTATCAACAATAACCCTCAACCTAACCAATCATTCATCAAGGAACTTTTTTTTTAAATTGTACTTTAGATGAAGGTTTACAGAACAAACTAGTTTCTCATTAAACAGTTAGTACACACACTGTTTTATAACATTGGTTAACAACCCCACGACATGTCGACACTCTCCCTTCTCGATCTTCGGTTCTCTATTACCAGCTTTCCTATTCCCTCCTGACTTCTAGTCCCTGCCCCTGGCATTGTGTGCCCCTTTAGTCTTGTTTTGTTTTATGAGCCTGTCAAATCTTTGGCTGAAGGGTAAACCTTAGGAGTGACTTCATTATGGAGCTGAAAGGGTGTCGGGGGGCCCTACTCTCAGGGTGTCTCCAGTCTGTCAGGCCAGCAACTCTGGTCTTTCTTTTTGAATTAGAATTTTGTTCTACATTTTTCTCCAGCTTTGTCTGGGACCCTCTATTGTGATCCCTGTCAGAGCAGTCAGTGGTGGTAGCCAGGCACCATCTCATTGTGCTGGACTCAGTCTGATGAAGGCCGTGTTAGACGTGGTCCATTAGTCCTTTGGGCTAATCTTCTCTTGTATCTTTAGTTTTCTTCATTCTTCCTTGTTCCCGAAGGGGTGAGACCAGTGGAGTATCTCAGATGGCTGCTCATAGACTTTTAAAACCCCAGACACTACTCACCAAAAGTAGAATGTAGAACATTTTCTTTATAAAATGTGTTATGCCAATTGAGCTAGATGTTCCCCGAGACCGTGGTCTCCACAGCCCTCAGCCCAGCAATTCTATCCCTCAGGGAGTTTGGATGTGTCCATGGAGCTTTCTTGACCTTGCCTTCATTAAGGAACTTTTTGAGACAAATACCAGATATTTCTGTTGAACCCAGAATATCGTGATTTCCATCAGATTGTAGTTTCTAGAATTCCAAGAATTATATCTAATTTTATTTGTGATATGAACACACAGAAAGTTGAGTAGAAGATGAACTCACAGAAGGTTTTCATTTCGATAGTGATGAAAGGCTATGTGCTCCTTAGGCAACTGTAAAAGCAACCCTGGTCATTACCCTGCTCAGGATAAAAGATGTAAAATCCAAGATGCTCTTTCTCAAAAAACAAAAGCTTCCAAATTTCTAGGATTATTTAGCTTCTAACTTTTTTTTTCTTCCCCTCCAAAAGGCTGCCATGCTGACACATTTTGTCACACTCTGTGGTGTTAGGCTTCCAGCAGAAGGGTGTTACCTGTAACCTGAAGCTATTATTGGTCTCTGAGTCAGGACAGTACATCATGATGAACAAAGTCTCGTTTCTTGTTACTGCTGCTTTTCCAACAAAAAGCCGAGCAAAGGCACAGAATTCGAGAGAGGGCATTGAGTTCTCAGCTGCTTACTAATCAAAATCTATGTTATCCATGGAACATATCTGAGACAAGTATCAACAAAGACATCCTTGCAGTTATCAGCAGGAAGTTCTACAATCACCTATCCCAGCCCAGTGCTGTTGAGTCGATTCCGACTCATAGCGACCCTAGAGGACAGGGTAGAACTGCCCCAAATCACCTATAGTCATGACTTTTATTTTGTATTGATTACTTGTCTCTTCAGTGACCCTTTTGTAAGGATAATCCCAAACCCTCAATTAATTAGGTCACTATGTAAGGAGCTCTGAAGTCTTTCGTTGAGTGCCTATGTCCTTGGGGTTGTTTGTAAGCTGGGGAGAATTATTTTAAATGCTGATGCTATGATCCTTTTGCCATAGGGAACTTGAGTTGTACTTTGTTATTAAAAAAAAAAAGAATCAAATCCACTGCCCTTGAGTCCATTCCAACTTACAGTGACCCAATAGAACAGAGTAGAACTGCCTCATAGGGTTTTCAAGGCTGTAAATCTTTACGGAACTAGACTGCCATATTTTTCTCCTGTGGAGCTGCTGGTGAGTTTGAACCGCTGACCTTTAAGTTAGCAGCCTAGTATTCACCACTGTACCACCAGGGCTCCTTGTACTTTGCTATAAAAAAAAAAAAACTGGCCGGAAATTCTGTCACTTCCCTGAATCACCTTTTCCAGATGAGTAAATAGATAATTGTGTGTGTTTTAGACTGTCTCTATCATCACTGGGATGAGGTACCTGAGGGGCCTAAGGAATTTAAATAATTGTATGTATACATTAGTTACCTGCTCCTAAAGGATGCCTTGTGTGGGAAAATTACGTTGTTCCTCAGAGTCTATTAGGGTTCAATAACTGTTGACTAAGTGATTTCCAAAAGGGGATCTTCGCATTACCTTAGCCATATGTTAGTGTATACTTAGAAGTCATTTCCATGAGAGCATTGGCTAGAATCCATACCTAGAATTCAGCCAGACTCTGAAATGAAAGGTAACCCAGTGTAGCTCATTTGTTTAATAAATATTTATTAAACATCCGTTATATGTGAGGTTACTTGACACAACCCATCAACACATTTATTTTAGGTAGTAAGAAATCAAAACACCTTGATTATTACAGGGGAAGAACTTTATTGGGTTTTAGTAGATACTTCATCAAAAAGACATAAAATACTGCCATTCATCTCAGAACTCTGCAATAAAATCACAGCTCTGAGCCAAGTATGTCATAAACTTTTGTTTCTCATAATTCTCTATAATCATCCCAGTGCAATCATCCTTAAGCAGATGGCCAAGCAAAGGACAGTGCAGATCTTTAAAAGCGATTTTAGAATTGAACTTCCCAGGCCTCTTCTGCTCAGCATGTCCCCACATGGTCACTAACAGGATCGAGCATAGTTTGAATTCTGGCTCTGTCACCAAAACTGAGCTAGCCACTTCACCTCTCTGAGCGTTGGTTTCCTCACCTATGACATGGTCATACTAGTACTTCCAGAGGCAATGCCTATAGGTTGGTTTGGAGTCATGTGGGAAGTCTTTACAAAAATAAGTTACCTTTTAACTGAGCCTTAAAGGATGAATAGGTTTTTTCTATGTAAAAAGCAAAAAGAAGTATATTTCAGGTAGAGGAAATGCCACATGTTCTTGTCTGCGCATACAGACATAATAAAAAAAAAAATAGTTATTAGTTAAAAGCTATAGTCGAGGAGTCACCAGTTGACCTACTCTGTCCACTGCCAGTTAATCTCAAGACCTTACTTTAGAGGTGGCTACTTATAAGGGCTTTAGCTCCTTTTATCCATGATCACTACAAGCTTTTATTTGTAAGTATAGCATAATAAATGTTAGTGATATGGCTTTTGTTGTGGAAATTAGTGGGTAGTTAGTTAGCATAGTGTCAAAAAAAAAACTTAGTCAATAATAAAATTAATCTAACTGATGAGGTTTATTTGGCAGAAGATTCTCGACTCAGGTAGCACCAAACTGCATGTGGAAACCCTGGTGGCATAGTGGATAAGAGCTACGGGTGCGAAGCAAAAGGTCAGCAGTTGGAATGCACCAGGCACTCCTTGGAAAGGGGGCAGTTCTACTCTGTTCTGTAGGGTCACTATGAGTCAGAATGACTCCACTGCAATGGGTTTTTTTTTTTTTAAAACCACATGTGGAAACCTACTCTGCCAGAGTATCAACAGTGACTGACTTTTTATTGACAAAACATGGAAGTAAAGAAGCTTATTTCTGATTGGCTTTACAATTTACTATTGAAACGAGGTCAGGATTTCATTGGTCTTCGAGGGTGGAGACACTGTCAGAATCTCATTGGTTAATGAGGGTGGCCCGATTTACAGGATAACTAGGCTTTTTTTAGGCTTAAATTTTGGTAAAAACAAGTCTTAGAGGCATTGTCCTCTTGACTGCCAGTGCTGTTTTCTCAACCACATGACCCCATTTTGATTTCATTTAACATTAAAAAAAAAAATAGGATATTAGAAATGGGTTTTCAGTAGTCAAATTAGTGGTGTTAAAAATAAGTGGATTGGCTAACATATTTTGGAGACACTCGTATCTTGTACAAATTTGGCAAGGTCTCTTTTACTCTTAAAAATGGTACCCCAGATTTGATCCTCAATCAGTTCAGGGTCTGATGGCTTGTTTTCTGATTCTTGGTTGCCAGAATCTGGGTAGATCACTAGCTGAATCCTTCCCTAATAATGTTGTCTCTTTGCCTTAGGGGACCTTTCAAGTGAGGTTCTGTGGACAAAGAGCTGGAACTTCGCTGAGTTTACAGAATAAGCTGTTTCATGGTTTTATGCTTGCTTGCTAATAATTGTCTTTGAGTAGAAGAAATCCTGGTGACATAGTGGTTAAGAGCTACAGCTGCTGACCTAAAGCGTGGCAGTTCAAATCCACCGGGTGCTCCTGGCAAACCCTGTGGAGCAGTTCTACTCTGTCCTACAGCGTCATTATAATCGACTTGATGGCAATGGATTTTTTGTTGTTTTATAAGAATGTGGTCTGAGACTTAATATTCATTATAACTAGGCAGCCTGGTTGTGGGGAGTAGCTAACTCTCATCTCCTTCAAACATCTCGTGTATCTATGGTTATCTACTAAAACTTGGAAAAGTTGAGTTTGACCAAACTGGCTCAGATCACTTTGGAGCAGATGTAAAGACACAGAAGTGTGAGAGCACAAGAGGCTCAAGAGAGTGCCAGAAGCTTAGCTTGGTTGAAGGGTGGGAATATTACATGAGGAAGAATGATTGTAAGAAATGAGTTTAGAAAATAAGTTTGGGGCCACCTGGTGGAAAGGTCTGGTGCATCAGTCTACTAAGTATGCGCCCAAAGAAGTCACCAGAAATTTTTAAGAAAGGGAGTAAATATGTTTCAGACCTGTTTGTTTGGAGAGTCATCTCTGGCTGCAATGTGGAAGGAATGGTTGTTGTTATTAGTTGCTGTCAAGTCTATTTAGACTCATGGCGACCCCATATGTGCAGAGTAGCACAGCTCCATAAAGTTTTCAAGACTGAGGAAGAGAGACCAATCAAACTACAACTTGTGAGCCAAACCTGGACTGCCATCTGGTTTTGATTGGCCTGCAAGCTAAGAATAGCTTTTATATCTCTAAATGGTTGAAAACAAAACAAAAGCAAAAGAAGACTATGTCACAACACTGGAAAATTACATGAAATTCAAATTTTAACTACCATAAATAAAGCTTTACATAATGATAGCCACACTCATTCATCTGTATATTGTCTGACTGCTTTCTCACCACAACAGCAGAGTTGAGTAGTTGTGATAGGAACTGTATGTCTTGCAAAGCCTCAAATATTTACTATCAGGCCCTTTACAGAAAAAGCTTGCCAATCCTTAAGTTAGACAATGATTGCCATAGTCCACGTGAGAGATAATAAATATGGCAGTGAGGGGTTGGGGAGCGGTTCTTCCTGAGCAGAATTGTAAGGACTAAGAAATGGATTGAATTTTGGTAACATAGGACAGGCTGTTGTCTTCTCATTGTCCTTAATCTTCTTGTGATGCTCTCAACTGAAGGAGAGTATTCAATGGAAGAAATGATTTGGTGATATAAGAGAATGTTGTTGTTGTTAGGTGCCATTTAGTTGGTTCCCACTCATAGCGACCCTATGTACAACAGAACAAAACACTACCCAGTCATGCGCCATCCTCACAGTCATTGTTATGCTTGATCCCATTGTCAAAGCCACTGTGTCAATACATCTCATCAAGGGCCTTCCTCTTTTCTGGCTGACACTCTACTTTACCAAGCATGAGGTCCTTCTCCAAGGACTGGTCCCTCCTAATCACATGTCCAAAGTATGTGAGATAAAGTCTTGCCGTCCTTGCTTCCAAGGAGCATTCTGGCTGTACTTCTTCCAAGACAGACTTATTCATTCTTCTAACAGTCCATGGTATAGTCTGTATTCTTTGCTAACACCATAATTGAAAGGCTTCAATTCTTCTTTAGTCTTCCTTACTTACAGTCCACAACTTTCACATGCACGAGAGAGAGATAGACAGGAGGGGTAGATCATAGATAATAACTTGAGTTGTCCTTACTGAATCTGAGATAAAAGATACCTGTGGAAAATCTAGGTAGAGGAATCTTACATGTGTATTTCTAGGGATATTGGAGCTGGAGATACAGATTTGAGATTTATCAATATAAGGTCCTATTTGAAACACTGGTAGGGGCAGTACTAGAGAGAACAGAAACAGACAGATGGAGAGGAAGGGAGAGAGAGAGAAGAACATGTGAATAACAAGAGATAAGTGCTGAGGCAGTCACTCCAAAGACCTAAAACATTTTAAGGCTAGACAGGAAATCATCCTTAATAAATATGCCAGAGAGGGAGCGGTAAGTTATACAGGAGAAGAACCAGAGGAGGACACAGTTCAAGAAATCAAAGATGAAGAGGTCTTGTTTCAAGGTGGTGGTGGTGTTAGCTGCTGTTGAGTTGGCTCATGGCGACCCCATGTACAGCAGAACGCAATGTTGCCCAGTTCTGTGCCATCTTCACAATCATTGGTATGCTCAAGTCCATTTTTGAGGCCACTGTATATTTTCAGTGCCCTCCAGCCTAGGGGATGCATCTTCTAGCACTGTATTGGACAGTATTCTGTTGTGATCCATAGAGTTTTCATTGGCTAATTTTTGGAAGTAGATCACCAGGCCTTTCTTCCAAGCCTGTCTTAGTCTGGAAGTGCTGCCGAAACCAGTCCACCATGGGTGACCTTGATGGTATTTGAAATACCGTTGGCTTAGCTTCCAGAATCAGAGAGTTCAAATGAGCTGAGTACTGAAATGGATTTATTACATATAGCAATTGGCAGATTACTGGTAGCATTAAGCAATTTTACTAAAGTTGAGGATTGTCTCCTTAGCATCTCCCCTGGACGTCTCATAGGTACTTCCAAGTCCACATATTCTAAATGGAACTCATTTTCCTGACTCTGACACGCCATCCTATGAAATGGTCTTCTATTAGTGTTTCCTCTCAGTGATGACATTGTCAGTCTATCCAGTTGTCAAGTCAGGAGCCTGGGGATCAGGCTGGACATGGCCTTATCCCTTACTCTGGAGAGCTAATCAATCACCAGCTCCTATTGATTTTATCTCCTTAATATTTCTTCAATGTGACCACGACTCTTTATTCTTACTGACATCACTATAATGCAGCTATAGAGTCTCTTTCCTGGACTCCTATAATTGCATCTTAACTGTTCTTTCCCATCTGCTCCTCCCTCTCCAATCAGTTCTCCACCTACAACCAGAATAAAGGAGCCCTGGTGGTGCAGAGGTTAAGTGCTTGGCTGCTAACTAAAAGGTTGGCCGTTTGAATCCACCAGGCGCCCTGTGGAAGAAAGATGTGGCAGTCTGCTTCCATAAACATTACAGCCTTGGGAACCCAATGGGGCAGTTCTACTCTGTCCTATAGGGTTGCTATGAGTCGGAGTCTTTTTAAAATAAAGTCTGATCATGTCAATCCCTGTTTAAAACCTGTTAAAAGCTTCCCATTGCCTGAAAGAAAAGTTCAAATTCTCAACATGGCGCATAAGACTGTCATGATTTGAAATCATTTTGTACCATTTTCCCCTGAGTCTTTACAATATTTCCAGTTTCTTAAAAATTCCACATTACCTTCCACCTCAAGGTTTTTCCACCCATTAATCTCTCAACCTGGAATCTCTTCCCCTCCTCCCTGTTCTTGTAGTTAATTCCTCTGTATTATTCCTAGGGCCTGAATTGACTCAACAGCGTGGGTTTTTTCGTTTTTAATCCTAGGTCAGCTTATGCTGCTTCTTCAGAGAAACCTTTTCCAGTTCCCCAGTCTAGCCTGGCCTCTGCCGTGTGCTCTCATGTCTCTGGTACTTCTCTGTGGAAAGATGCTGTTGTTAGCTGCCATCAAGTCAGCCCCTGACTCATGGCTACCCCATGCAGAATGGAGGGAAATGCTGCCTGGTTCCCCCCCAATGGTTGTAATCCGTAGAGTTTTCATTGGCTTTTTTTTTTTTTTTTCAATTTTATTGTGCTTTAGGTGAAAGTATACAGCACATATTAGTTTCTCATTCAAAAATTTATACACAAGTTGTTTTGTGACATTGGTTGCAATCCCTGCATTTTGTCTGTACCCTTCGGTTTTCCCTTTCCATTCCAGGTTCCCTGTGTCCATCTGTCCAGTTTTCCTGCCCCTTCTTGTCTTCACTTTTGGACAAGTGTTTACCATTTGGTTCATTGGCTGATTTTTGGAAGTGAATCCCCAGACTTTTCTTCCTAGCCCGTCTTAGTCTGAAAGCTCCACCGAAACCTGTTCAGCATCATAGCAACATGTAAGCATCCACTGGCTTGTTTACTTTGGATGTGTCATCAGGAGGGACTTATCACTGGAGAAGGTCATCGTATTTGGTAAAGTGGAGGGCCAAAGAGAGCACGGGAGACCCTCGGTGAGATGAATTGGCATAGTAACTGCAACGTTGGAATTGAATATGCTGGCGATGGTGAGGATGATGCAGGATCAGGCAATGTTTTATTCTGCTGTACATAAGGTCTCCATGACTTGGAGTTGACTTGATAGCAGCTAACAGCAACAATTTCTCTTTCCATCAAATCAAGTTGTAGGGATGTTTTTCAGGTAGGTGTTTCTTAAACTGATCTTTAATAATTGCCAAGAATATAACAGTAAAATGTAAATTCAGTGGAGATGTTTCTTTAGGAGTCTAGGTCAATGCAACATCTATTTTGACAAAGAAGGTGGTTTAGAATACCAAAAGAGACAAATGCATAAACTATTCTGCTCAACTATCGTTTCTCTCTATTGTCTTTTGACAGGAACAGAATAGCAGTCTGTTCAAGGTTAAATCCTGGCTAAAATCCTAGAGTGCAAATATCTGGCTTTATGTTTGAAGGAAGACTCACATGTTTTGGCTATGAGAACGCACTAGGCAAGCTTAACTTTCTGTTAAAGTTGAAAAGCCTGATTTGTGTTCTCTCCTGGATAGGAGGGTTGTCTCACCCCTATGTCCCAATAAAAAAATTATTGAGTGATAAATTAATTTGGAAATTCTATATTAGCAAGATTAGCAGAGAAATCAGACAATGAATGTTACATTGTAGCTATTTACAGCACGTTTATGCATTCCTAGCCTTGCTGCTGCTGAACATTCTAATTTCATTGCCTGATCTGAAGGTCAAGGGCACGAACTCGATGGCAAAAACCCTCCTTTGGGGAATCATTAGAGGAAGTGTGCGCCAGTTCAACACCAGTGATCACAGAGGAGGGGCTACAAATGGGGCACAAAGCATACTTGCCCTTCAGTGACCCTCAAAGCACCCTGTGGCTCCATCTGTCTTTGACCAAGTTTACAGGCTTCCATTGCCCTCTGCCGCTATTGTGAGTTGCCCAGGGGAGAAAGATGATCTCAGGTAGCCAGGACCCAAACTGTGCAAAATTGTCCAGATCACTATCAACCACGCTGATTATTTACATGCAGTACCAGCCACATGATCTTTATCTGTGGGACCAGGAACTATGCTGACATATATCATCCGTTGCTGCTTTTTGTATGATGTCTCCTGGGCATTAAGATGGGAAGTGATAGAATTCCACAGGGATGTGGGTTGTATAACAACACACTTTCTTTTCAGAAAATCTGAAAAGTGGAATTGGATTTGATTAAAATGGATTATCTAATGAATTATTAAAATCAAAAACACCACATGCAGGCTTCTTGGAGGCTTGGAGATATTTTGAGCTGGAAGATAAATGTCTCCTCCATCCTTGCAATTCTTTAATAGCAGAAGTCATGCTAGCAAGTACGCTTTCACTGTAACTTTTTAATAATAGCAGTAAATTATACTTGAATTTTAAGAGAGAGCTTTGACATTTATCTTACAAGTTCATGTAACTTTTTTTTTTTTTTTTTTTACTCTGAATAGTTTCTCTTTTTTTAGTGAAGACCAGAGCATATACTAATACAAAGAACAGTGGGAGAGTCTGGCATATTCCACTGATATATTTATCCTAAAATGCCAAATATATTTATTTACTCTTACATGAAAATCTTGAAATCGAATAAAGGAAAGGCATAAGAAAGTTAAAAACAAAATTGACAGAGAACGTGACAAGTTTTTCGCTGAATCAAATAGATATTTTAGGAGGGGAATTGTGTAAAGGAAACAACACAATGAGAATGTCAACATTGTTTAATTGATATCTAGTTTGTTGGGTTTAGTACTACAAATAGCCACCAAGTAATGACCTTATGCAAGAAAGATTGTTGTTACTGAAATTACTAGAAACTTTGGTAAAGAAAATTGAATAACAATAAATTTGGCGGAAACTAATCAGTTTTTCTCTTAACAACATGAAAATCAGTGAAAGACAAGGAATTCAGTAGCAATTTAGGGTAAATTTGTTGCATTTTCTACAATGAGAAGAAAAATCATTAAAGAAAAATATCAAAGGTAAACAAATTTTTCAGTGTAATCTATCGTGAAAAAAAATTTAATTCAGAGTACATAGCCTTTTGACCTTAATTCCCCTGACTGGGTTAAAAAAATATGAACAGGCTAGACTGTCCAGCTGATGACTCCGGGAAGGAATGCTGTTATTTTTAACTAGGCAAATACTTAGAGTCATCTGTTTTGAACAAAGAAGACTGATAGTCTTGTTCTGCATTTTCCCTGTGTCTGGAGTCTGAACTTGGCTGACTCCAAATTAGGAAGAAACACCCCTGACTTCAACACAACTTTAGAATCTGTTAAGGGCCCATGTTCGCCTTAATATTTACTTAAAATTTTCACTTACGTTACTGAGGCCTTGACACATTTTCTAAGAACAGATGAAGGAATAAGACCCCTAAAAGTTGTCTGATGAAAGGGACTCAAACTCTGAATAAGTATTTTAAATAAATCATTAAATGATATCACAAATGACACTTCCAGAAGTCTCAAACTGAGGAAATACCTAGCTTGCAGAAAGAACTAGCTGCCCTGAATTTAAGTGTTGGCATTTAAAACAAAGTTACTAAGCAGAGTTAGTTGTTATGAAAGTGTATTGCTCTTTTCTGATTGCTTAGGTTTATTTTCATCCGTAGCTTTGAGTAGTAAGTGCAACAAAGAGAAAAAAACAAAACAAAACACATTAAAGTACTTTTTGTAGATGGTTCATATTTCCAAGGAAAATTTATACAAATGCAGGCTACAACCTTTAGGTTAATCTTGTTAGGAAATCCTATTTATTTTACTTCTCCACCTTTAGGTATGTCAAGGCGAGTTTGAATTTTAGTAAGACCCAGTTTACCTTCTGATGGCTCCAGTTCCTAGGGCATGACTCCTGAGGGCTTTAATGCAGAACATGGCAAATTTTTCTTTCCTCAGCACCAAGAGTTGATGGGGAAGAGATGATGGCAAAGTCATACCTGCTTATCAGAGATTTTAGGCTTAGATTTTTAAGTGTTTGCCTCATGTCATTTCAGAATTAGCGAAGTCTAGAATGGTAAACTGGCTCTGTGTTTGCGGTCCCAGAAGTCTCCAATTTTGTCACTCCAGCCCTGGAGCAACTCCCCACAATTTACTGTTTTCTCTGCTCCACAGCACAGCCTTTGCTTAGGCCAAACCTCCAATCTCAGTTTCTACCCCCATCCAGAGTTGGTAAATACCTTCAAGAAAAAAGAGGCTCAGGTCCTCAGCTCACCCCTGAGAGGTTCTCCCCACTCTGGAGTTTTAGTCCTCAAGTGCCCTTACTTCTGCAGCTCTGGATGGTTTCAAAACATGAATTTTGTATTTTCTCTGCCTTTTCTAGTTGTTCTTGGTAGGAGGATTGGCCCGCCTTGAACTATTCCAACCTCATCTCATTAAGGGTTCAAAAAGTCTTGGAGTCCAGCTAATCTGTGGTCACCAGACATGGACCAGAGCTAAAGGAAGCGGAGTCTACTGGAAAGAGCACAGAGTCTGAAGTCAAGTGAACTGGAGTTCTCAGTCTTGCTCTGGGACTGTAGGGTCAGGAGCCACTGCTCAGTAAGCACACAGACTGGGCTGTATACTGGCTCCACTGCCAGTTGTGTGAAATTGAAACATTTTCTTAACCTCTCTGACCCTCTGTTTCCTCATTATAGAATATAAATAATAATAAAAACCAGTTGCTTTGGAATAGATTCTGACTCATGGCAACCCCTTGTGTGTCAGAGTAGACTGTACTCTGTAGGGTTGCCAATGGCTGGTTTTTTGGAAATAGATCTCCAGTCCTTCCTTCTGAGGTAACTCTGGGCAGACTCGAATCTCCAACCTTTCAGTTAGCAGTTAAGGGCATTTGCACCACCCAGAGACTCCAGATAATAATAGTACCCATGATATAGGGTTTTTGTGAAGATTAAATGAAATTTAAAGCACAGCACTTGGGTCAATAAAAGTTAGTTGTTATTATTACTAATTTGAAAAAGTTACATGTTCTCTCTAAGTCGATTTCCTCATGATCAAAAAAATTAACATAATACCTGCCTCAGACCTGGTAGGGTGGTGTCTTAGTTTCCTAGGGCTGCTATCACACAAATACCACAAGTGGGTAACTTTAAAGAACAGGAGTTTACTGTTCACAGTTTTGGAGGCTAAAAATCTAAATCAGGGCATCAGCTCTGGGACAAGCTTCCTCCTTGTCGTGGTCCTGAGCATTTCTTGGCGTTCCTTGGCTTGTAGATGATTCCTCACATGGTGTCTTTCCCCCTGCATGTGTCACTGTGTTTATTCTGCCTTTTTTTTTGTAAACAAATATAAAAATGTATTCTTGTTAATCCCTCAAAATGCCTATAAAAATTTTCTTAAATCATCTCTCAGTGAATCTAACACGGTCAGGCTTTTTCCAACAGCGGAACAGATTTCAGTATCTCTAGCTGAATGGCAGACACAATATTTGAACTTAGTTAAGGGACAGTCTGGATGGGGGAAAAAATGTGTTGTAATTTTAATCACCAGAGTCATTCTCAGTGCTGTGAGATGCTGATGTCATGGGAGGCACTGGGTAACAGTGACAGTCTGAAGGAACTCACAACTCATGCACACTCTGAGGACCAAGTGGGAGCAAAATCATTCATAACAATGTCTTAGGCTGGGCTTTCTTGAGAAGCACAACCAGTGAAGTGTATGTGTGTGTGTGTGTGTGTGTGTGTATAAACCAAAAAAAACCCAAACTTGTTGCTGTTGAGTTGATTCTGACTCATAGTGACCCCATAGGACAGAGTAGAACTGCCCCATAGAGTTTCCAAGGAGCTCCTGGGGGATTCGAACTGCTGACCTTTTGTTAGCAGCCATAGCACTTAACCACTACACCACCAAGGTTTCCAATGTATATATGTATGTGTAAAAAACAAACAAACCAAACCCTGTGCTGTCAAGTCGATTCTGACTTATAGTGAACCTATAGAACAGAGTAGAACTGCTCCATAGGGTTTCCAAGAAGTGCCTGGTGGATTCGACCTGCTGACCTTTTGGTTAGCAGCTGAACTCTTAACCACTACGCCACCAGGGTTTACACACACACACACACACACATATACAGAGAGAGAGATTTATCTCAAGGAAATGGCTCACACAGTTGTAGAGGCTGGTAGGTCCCAAGTCTATGGGTCAGGGGTCAGGCTGGAGGCTTCTCCTGACTCACATAGCTGCAGGGGCTTACAAACCCAAGATCAACAGGTAAGATGGCAGGCTGTGGGCTCACAGGTTGTGGAGACCAACAAACCCCAAGATCAGTAGGCAATATGGTGGGCCGCTGGCTCCAGTCCCAAAAACTGGAGGTCAGTTGACGATGAGCCAGATGCAGGACCCACAGTGAACAAAAGTCAGCAAGTTTTGTCAGAACGTCTGTATATATTGGATACAGTCCACACCCCTGAATGAACTCCCCTTACAACTAATTGGCTGATCGCATCAGATAATGATTACATTATATCACAAAACGGAGGATAACTACATCATTACATAACTTCCAAATTATATCATTATATAACTGTCAAATCACTGAGAATCATGGCCCAGCCAAGTGACACACCTTGATCGTCACAACCAATTATATCAAATCCATTCTCTCCTTTCCTCCGTTCTTCTTGCTGTGTCAAGCATACACAATTAAATTTGTCTAGGTTGAATAAGACAAATGCATGTATCATTTCACCCCACTATATCTACGTATACATTTCCCATGACTATTGTGAAGATTAAGAGGGTTAGTGCATGTCATGTGCATAGTATAAGACTTGGTATGTACTCAACCCATACATATTACTACTTTTCTCATTCACATTTGAACAGGTCCTATTTATGATTATTTTTGAAGAGAATTAGACAAATCATACTATATGGCAACCTTACTTCCACTTAACATCTTTATCCTTGAATGAATGCTCTTGAAGATGAAAAGGTAAAAACAAGGGAGCAAGAAAGGAAGGAGGGAGGGAGAGGGGGAAAGAGGAAAGAAGAGAAACCAATGAAGAATATTTGCCAGTGGAAAGAGTTTCAGTAATGATGATATTGATAGCTGGGTGTAGGTGGGAGATGTTACTGCCAGATTCTATGTGTTTATCTACAAATATTAGCAAAATTTTTATTGATCATTTCCTTTACTATGGACCAGGCACTGTGCTAGGCCTTTTCTGTGTGACAGGAAAGAAATCAGTAATTATTTATAGCCTCTTTCCCTTTTCACCTTTTTGAAGGGATTCTGTGCCACTGTTCTTGTCTTTGAGTCTTTGCAGAACTGGAATGTAGGGCAGAGATGAAAGAAGCAAAGATTGACTGGAGTGATGCACACCGGGAAGGACCATACGTGGCACAGTGTTTAGCAGCTTGGCTGTTAACCAAGAGGTCAGCAGTTCGAATCCTCCAGCTGCTCCTTGGAAACCCTATGGGGCAGTTCTACTCCTTCCTATGGGGTTGTTACGAGTCAGAATCAAGTCAACGGCAATGGGTAGTTAGTTCATCCAGAGGAGATAAGAGGGAGCCTTGGCTAAGCAGTAGCTGGTCTAGAGATATTTGAGGAGTTTGGAGAAAGAAAAGAAATATGGGGTAGGGCAGTTCCTAGAGGAATGAAAGCAAAACAAGTTTTAAAGGACTTTACAGCACATTGGAATTCAGTTCCATATGAAGTGGGTAGAGATTTACCTAGCCTTGAAATAAATTTTGTGGCTATGGACCTTTGTTTCCTGAGTGTGATATGTCCTGAAGGCTCATTTTTTTGGGGGATGCGGTTATATAGAACCTCTGAGGAAGGTGTGGAAACCCTGGTGGTGCAGCGGTTAAGACTTCAGCTGATAACCAAAAGGTTGGCAGTTCAAATCCACCAGGCACTCCTTGAAAACCCTATGGGGCCGTTCTGCTTTGTTCTTTAGGGTCCACAGGAATGAGGCAACAGGTGGGAAGTACTTTATCTGAGACCACAAAGCTGGTAGTTAGGGTGGGTGGTATTCTTACCTTGGTCTGCACTATGCCAAGCCCATACTCTGGTTATGATGGAGGATTTAGCTCCAGCTGGACCTCCTTCTGGAAACCTTGGTGGCACAGTTGTTAAGTGCTATGGCTGCTAACCAAGAGGTCGGCAGTTCAAATCCGCCAGGCACTCCTTGGAAACTCTATGGGGCAGTTCTACTCTGTCCTATAGGGTCGGTATGAGCCAGAATCGACTTGACGGCAGTGGGTTTAGTTTTTGGTTTTGGGGCCTCCTTCCCTGGCACAGCTGTCAGTCATTAAAACTTTCATGAAACGGATTTAGCAGTGGCCCCATTTAGCTCCAGCTTGAAGTGACTGAAGGAAAAGGGGAAGCTAAATACTCCCCCCTATAATTTTTTTTTAATTCTACTGTGTTTCAGGTGAAAGTTTACAGTGCAAATTAGTTTCTCATTCAAAAATTTATACACAAATTGTTTTGTGACATTGGTTGCAATCCCCACAATGTATCAACCCTCTCCCCCTGTCCCTTTCCACCCCAGTTCCCCATGTTCATTCGTCCAGGTTTCCTGTCCCTTTCTGCTTTCTTGTCTTTGCTTTTGGGCAGCTGTTGCCCATTTGGTCTCGTACACTTGATTGAACTAAGAAGCACATTCGTCGTGTGTGTGTTGTTGTTAGTTTTATAGGCCTCTCTAATCCTTGGTACTGGGTTTTTTTTTTCTAAATCCTTGGCTGAGAGGTGGACTTTGGGAGTGGCTTCAGTACCATGTTAGCAGGGTGTCTGGGGTATTCTGCTTTTTTCAATACAACACCACTCAGAAGGGATTGGGTTTAGGACCCACACTACTCCGGCACGTCCTCATTAACATAACAAAAGAAAACCCCTATTTCCAAACAGGGTCACAGTCACAGGCACAGGGGTTAGTACTTCATATCTTTTTGGGGGACACTATTCAATAAGGATTAAATGAAAATGAATGCTATAGTACTCTGGTCAAGGTGGGTACTCAATAATTACTGCCCATCTTATAAGTTTTCCCTGAGGTATTATAAGATTGTTTACATTTCAAATTCTGCTTTTTTTTTTTTTTATGTGGATTCAGATTCTTGAGGTACAGACCATAACTTATTCATCTTTGTAACCCTAGCACTTGGCTCAGAGCCTATCATGCCCAGTGCATATTTGTTGAAAGATGAATCAGTGAATACTAACTTCTAATTCTACAGTTCGTCGTTATTCACTCCAGCTTCCATCACATCTCCTTGCTTAAAGTAAGAGCCAAGTAAATATTTGTTGAATAAATGAATTATTGAGAATCATAACAAAGCTTACTAGTTTATTCAGGGATAATATTAATCTTTTTCTCAGGCTGATTTAGAAAACCGGATGGTCTTCGTTTGAATAATGACCTACCTGGTTCTGATAAGCTTGGTCTGCAGGATATAGGAGGAGTCCTGGTGGCAGAGTGGTTAAGGTGCTTGGCTGCTGATGGAAAGGTCAGTGGTTCGAACCTGCCAGCTGCTTCGTGGGAGAAAGATATGGCAGCCTGCTTCCGTAAAGATTTACAGCCCTGGAAATCTTATGGAGCAATTCTACTGTGTCCTACAGGGTCACTATGAGTTGAAATCAACTCAACGGCAGTGAGTTTTTTGGTTTTAAAGGATATAGAGGAAGTGGAACTAAGAATATTTACTCATTAAATACAAGATCTTGACTTCCAGTTCTCTTTTTTGGACTCAAATGCCTTTTCTTATTCTCTCTGATTATAGGATGATGCTGCAAAAATGTAAATTAAGATGATGGGACAGCTGGTAGCTGAATGCAGGGTAGAAGCCAGATGGGCTGAAGCACTAAAAATTAAAATGAGAAAACTCAAAAACTCTTTTTTTTTAAATGTACATGCCATACAGACTCTTAACTATACTAAAAGAGTTTAAGACGTAGTGGATGGAAACAAGTAAGCACCTAAATAGGGAAATAATCTCGAAAACATTATCAGTTCCCAGTTTAACGGGAAAAATAATAAAATAATATTTACTGGGAGTTAGCAATGCATTTGGTACTGTGCTGCTTTTTCTGGACATTATTCCAGTTAATTCTCACAGAAACAACAGTACTTACGTGTGATAGGTACCATTCATGTCCTGTTGCGTAGATGAAGACACTGAAAGGGTACAAGCGTAAGAACTTGCCCAAGGTCACACAGTATGTGGAGGAGTAGGTATTTAAGCCCAGATCTGGTCATCATCTAAGGAGCCTTGATGGCACAATAGTTAAAGCTCTGAACTGAAAATTCGCAGGTTCAAACCCACCAGCAGCTCCACAGAAGAAAGATGTGGCAGCCTGCTTCTGTAAAGATTTATAGCCTCGAGAGCCTATGAGACAGAGGCAGTTCTACTCTGTGAGTCAGGATCAGTTCGACAGCACTGGATTTGGTTTTGGTTTTGGTTTTGGTCTGGCCATCCCTTGGTTTCCTAACTATTAGATCCTGTTGCAGTGGTTCTCCCCAGTCAGAACCAGCACCGTCTTTTTTTAAAAACAAATATTAAGTAATGTCTTCTTTACTAGTTTGAAATTAAATTCACAGAAAATATAATTTCCCTACACATATAATTAAAAAAAAAAAAAAATCCCTGGCTTTCATGAAAAGAGAAATTCAAGCTAGGTAATTTATAATGAAATAATATGTATTTCAATATGCAAATGCTATGACGTCATTACATTAGAAGACATAATTAAGTGGTCAGATGCTTGCACCCATCTGTAGACTCTCCATGAATGTGTCAGCTATAAATTCAGAATGGTATGGGTGTGTCATCTTGGTGACTCAAACACCAGGTGTGGCACTGCCATTATTAGCAAAAGGATTTTCCAAAAATATTGAAAGGGTTTTGGTAAAGGTCCAAACAAAACAAAGTACAGTCTTCCCTCTATTCATACTCTTGTTGCATTCCTGGAAAATTCAGTTTATATAGAAAGCGTGCCAAGGGACTTGGTATTTACATGTAAAACACGAGATAATTACAAGCAGACTGTTCATGTCCATGAATGATCAGTGGGATGTTTGAAAGTCATGAGGGATGAGGAGTGATTTCTCCTTGCTCAGGATGGTTCCACCCTAGGCGGGGCATCTGAGAGCTAGCCCTCACCCATGAAGGCCGGGGCACCCTCCAAATCATTGTGAACTCATAAAAACACCTCCACGAACTTCCAGATTGCCCGCTAGGGTGGTCCTGCCTCAGGTGAGAACTACTGCTCCACTGAACGCGCTAAAGGAACTAGTATTGCAGGGCCAAGGGAAATTACATAGTGCCAGACGAGCTGACGGAGTATCGGGCAGAATCTTAATACTGCAGTTAATTATTGAGTGGTATTTAAGAGTAGACATAGAAATAGGGCCTAGAAAGAATGACTCTTTTTAGGAATGAAGAACAAGCACTTTGGGGAAGAAGTACTCAAGGAAGTCCTTCTTGCTCTGCAGCCACCAGTGGGTCTTACTACCCTGTCATAGCATCCCGGGCCTCTGCTTTATAACACTCCTGGTAATTTTAATTATGTAGGTAATTGCCTATGGCTTGTTTAATATCTGTCTCTTCCACTAGAAGATAAGTTTCAATACCTGTATTGTTCACTACAATATCACTATTATACAGCAGGGTGCCTCTTGCATAGTAGGCACTCAATGAATACTCGCATAATTAACATTTCGTAGAGAAGGATTCTGAGAAGTTCAACGGTATGGCTCTGATTTTAATAAATATATTATAAGTCCATGAACGGATTTGTATATATTATGATTTCTATTTTAGCAAGCGGTTTGAAAGCCGGCTAATTAAACACTGACGTAATGGTGGTATAGACGTTTAGCAGTGGTTTTGCAAGCATAACTCTAGCGCCACCTTCTGCCAGGCGGAGAAATACGCTCAGATAATTCACATCCTGAGATTTTGGCCTTTGATGCTCAAGCAGTTCTTTATGCTGCAGAATTTATTAGATCATTTTTTTAAGGGAGGCCTAGAAATTCCTATTCAAAAATAATAAGCAGATTTTGGGCAATCTATAAGTAACGTTGACTGAAGTGAACAAAATCCCTATTTTCAGCAGTTGGAATACAGGGAATTTTCTTAAAGAGAGAAAATGTAAAAGTTTTTGTCTTACTGAGTCTGTCATTGTGTAGTGCCCCTGATATAGGTTCGTAAATTAGTTATTATGAACATTCCCCAATTATTATGACATAAAATACACAGGCACTTGCTACAGGAAGGCAGCTTTGCTTTCAGAATTATCATTGATGTTATCAAGAATAGATACTGTGGAAAGAACAGTTTGAATCCTAGTATCTCTGAAAACACTTGTTAAGAATTTCTGAAAATCAATGAAATCTTTAACCTATAATAAAAATAAAATCAAAGTTTTGTTATACATATATTCATAGGTAACCAGGAAGGCTGAAATGTCCATTTCTCTTTGTTAAGCATGTCTAATCTATATGCCATTTTACATTATGCGAATAACCTATAATATTTTAAGATATTAATGGGGTTGGATAATGATATGTAACAGTGTCACACAGCAGATGTCTGTGTACTGCACAAACGGAAGAACAATGTCCAGTTTTGACCCCTAACAGGAAGAAAGAAACTCGTCCAATGAAATGGGATAGGTGTAAAGTAAAGGCCAACACACTTTTTCTTTAAAGGACCAGGTAGTAAATATTTTAGGCTTTATGGGTTTCTGTCATGACTACTCAACTCTGATAATACAAAATCAAATGAGCATTGTTTTGTTCCAATAAAACTTTATTTACAAAAAGAAGCAATAGGTTAGATTTAGCCTGAGGTCTATAGTTGCCAACTCCTGGCATAAAGCATGGAGAATATAGCTTTAGAATGGAAAACTCTGTTTTCATAGTGGGAATCAAAGTGCTTGTTTCAGTAAGAAAGCTATGGAACTTGGTGTGTCAGAGTGTGGCAAAACAGGCCTTTCACAGACAATGAGTCAGTAGCTATATAAACTGCACTGTGATGTAGTGGATAGTCAAAAACTAACATACGACTGGATTCAAAGCTGCAGCTGGTGCAGGTGAACAAACATGGAATAAAATGCTGTAGGATTGTGGAGGAGCAGGCCTCCCTGTTGTTGGTCTCTGGGGTCAGTCTGATGGGTGGCAGATGCGCTGTTACCTTCATCAGCCTAAAATGCCACTGGAGCACATAGGTCCTCAAATAAGTTTTTCAAAAACTGTGAAGGGTCTGAGATTTTATCCTACTTGCAAGCTAGCAAATTTCTCAACAAGGTAACTTGCCACAGTTTCATAAATACTGGCAGAAGTCACAAGATTTCTGGGTCAGGGACAAAGAACTTTCTTACTTGTGACACAGGGAGTAGCATGAACATTGTGTTTGTATCACTTTCCTTGCCCCAATTCTTACATGGTGGTGAGTGACACCGGCACACATAGTGGATTGTGTCACAGGAGAGGAACCTGGAGTTTAGGGAGCCTGAGTCTTTTATAATGGGAAGTAAGCAGATATGTCCTTTACTCTGGAAGGAGATACTATACAAATATTCTTAAAGAAAGAATCTGTAACAAAGGCAGTCAGTACCTCTATTCAAAGGAGCTCTGGTGGCCATGGTTAAACACTTGGCTGCTAACTGAAAGGTTTTTTGTTCAAACCCACCAGTGCCTCCATGGGAGAAAAGGCCTGGTGATCTGGTCCTGGAAAGATTATAGCCCAGGAAACCATATGGGGCGGCGGTGGAGCAGTTCTACCCTGTCCTGTAGGATCGCTATGAGTCAGAATTGACTTGATGGCACACGGCAACAACAACCTCTGTTCATAAAATGTGCAGTAACTCAAAAGACACATAGAGAATTGTCTCCCCAAAAGATATCCCAGAATACACCAGACTACACAATCTGGCCATTAAAATGCTATAATTCTTAGTACTAGCTTAATTTTTCCCTTGTAAGCCAAATAAAGCAGTTGATCTCTTGCCTTTCTAAGTAGGTCATATGGGTAAAGAACTAATGATAACTAAGTCTTTACTTCTGATATGACAACTTTGGGGGAGATAGACCAGGGAGGAACAGGCCTATAGCACAAGATTAAGGAAAAGAAAGGACCGAATGTCAGTCATGAGTCAACACTCATTTTCCATCCAGGGCAAATAATGTCTCAAGAACAAATTCTACTTCCTTGACTTCTCTTGATCAGATGTTTATTAGGAGCCGAGTCAGCATTAAGATCCCAGTCAGGCATAGTGCTACAGCTTTGCCTGCAGGGCTGGTGAAGAAAGGTAGAGTTTAGACAGGGGCATCTGTCATTACTCACATGCAACGCCGGGTGAAAGCTGTCTGGACCGTGGTCATCATTCTGTCCTGACCAAGATGGAAGGATAAAGGGATGGAGTGTTGGTGTCATTTCGTTCTTTGACCACCACCTCCAGTAAAATGGCCCATTGCCTTTTAATGTCCTTCATGTTGAGTACTCAGTTTTATTTCATTATATGGGTAGATTAGGGAAGTTTGTAATATTTTTTTCTAGCTAGCTCAATATCTGTCAGCAGCACCTTTGTAATTCATTGTATACAGTTACGTATAGTTCTTATTCAGAGTATGCGTTCAGTCATTCCCAACAAAACCTTTTGTTGTGTTAAGAAAGTCCCAAGGTAAGAAGCTCCACCAGTTACCGCCTTTTTTTTTTTTTTTTTTATATAGGTGTTGATACGGACATTTGCTTGGACCGAATATCCCCTCTGGTTTTAAAAAATTCTAGATATCCAGAGTGAGCAAGACAAGGTAAGCAGATATCCTAGTTCACTGGCCAATCAAAGTCTTTCAGTACAAAAGATTTATTTTCTCCTCTCAGACTGTGTGAGCCCTACATGAAATTAGCAAACCCAACCTTTTCATATTTAAAAAAAAATATAGAGAGAGACACAGAAAGAAGAATACAGTAAAAGAGAGGTACATTATGTGTTATCTACAGTCAAGGCAATGTTCCCACTTATCTGATCAGCAGAGCTGTCCTCCCCTCACTGCTGTTGCTAACCTTGCATTAGATCTGTACCCTCTGCAATCCAGCCAGGAAGTGATGAAGCTGGTTCTCTCCTGGCTGACAGCCTGGGCATTGCAAGGGGGCTCTGGCTTAGAGTCCCTTTGAATTTAGCATTGCCATTCAAAATCATTGCTGCCTCCATTCATTGGCCCATCTGTGCAGATGAGGTAATCTCTCCTACATTTGCCAGCAAATAGTTGTTGTCATGTGGCCAGAGCAGACAGAAATCTGGAATTAGCTGCCACCACGGTCTTAGTAACATCAACAATGCGGAAATATGAAAGTATACAAAAAGTAGCCCAGAATAAGCAATTGTGATCCCCTCTGGCTGGACTACTCACAAGTAAGAGATTCCACTAAGGAGATGAGATAATGGAGACAAGGCTACGGCGTGGTCATACTCTACGTGGACTTGAATTAGGTGAACTTGACATAGGTTGACATAAAATGCTAATAAAAGGTTGCTTTGTGTGCAACATTTACTCAGGCCAATGTAGGCTGCAACCTGATAAGAGCTTTGTGAACACCAAAGCAGAAGGAGGACAACATGGGGAACAAAGTGCTTCCTCCCAAGGTGACATATCTTCCGAGAAAATCTTCGACACCCCGAGGCTTTTCTCCAAATCCTTCCCCAGCTGCAGTTCCTGCATCTTCCTTTCTTCCTTCCCTTCTCTATCCGCAAGTGGAGCTGGCCACTCGTCCCTTCTCAGGGTCTTGCCCCTTCTGCCATTAATTTTCTCTGCTGAGCAATTTAACTCCTCTCCTTTCCAGGTTGAGTCTAGATACCTTTCAAATTTCTCAACAAATGATGGATTCATTTTAGGAACTCCCTACTTAGACAGTTGAGGGAATTGTAAATATATTATTTTTTTTCCATCTCAAGTAGTTTTCCCTGTTACACCATTATTACCTGCAATCATGTCTTATACATCTTTAGACCCCAGGAACTAGCATGCCAGCACTGGCACATGCTCATGGGAAGGAAGGAAACCAGTATTTCTTAGTTTTTGCTGTTCTAAGACAAACAGTTACTTTTCCTGGAAATTGTGTCCTTTCCAACAAACACAGATTTAGAAATTCCTTCTATTTTGCAAAGGAGATTTTAGGTATCAATTGCTCCATAACAAATTACCCCAAAATTTAATGGCTTAATACAGCAATCAATTTATTACTGTCTCTCACGGTTATATTTATCATTACTCTCATGGTCCTGAGAGTGGACTGGGCTCAGCTAAGGGTTTCTTGCTTGAGACCTGTCATGCAGTTGTAGTCAGATGGGGCCTGGGGCTGGAACCATCTGATAGCGAGCTAGCCCACTTACTTGGGCCAGAACAGCTGGGGTTCCGTGGACATCCCTCTCTATCTTTATGTGGTCTCCTTAGTATGGTGGCTTCAGGGTAGTAGGACATTTACATGGTGGGTCATAGCTCCAAAGTGAGTGTCCTGAAAGAAAGAGCTAGTGGACGCTGTAGCATCTTTTCTAACCCAGCCTTGGAAGTCAAGCAGCATCACTTCCACCATGTTCTATTCTACTGAGGTAGGCACAAAAGCCTGCCCAGGTTAAATGGGAAGGGACATGGACTGGAGTTGGGGGATATGTTTCAAAACCACCACAGAGCTTGGGCGGGATTAGGAAGAAAAATGTACCCCTTACATCAAACGCAATCAAACACCTCATTGAATACAATTCATGCTTAATGGAACTTCATCGAACCAGTTTCATTTTATGAGTTATCCCTATCAACAGTTTCTACTTCTATTGATTTATTTTTATTAGTTTTGTGAACTCCTGAAAGTCATAACTTTCTCTTGGTAAAAAGCAAAAACTCAAAAACAAAAAACTCAAACTTCTGTAAGTATATTTTCAAACATAGATTAGTTTCTTTCACATAGTATAGAAAATGGGGCCTTATTTTAAGAAAGTGGAAAATAGATCCTGAGTTTCCAATTTCTAAAAGAATGAATGGATTCTACCATCAATGACTATCCTCTTCCAAATGTCCATTGAAGCTCATCAGGAGGAAAAAGACACATGGATAAAGCCACACATTCTGGACTTTCCAGCATAATCTCAATTTCAGGGTTTTCCACTATCGGGCCTCATTTCAGTCCTTTGTCAGGGTACGTTTCTGACATTTGGTTCAGAAAATATTGTCATCGCTCATTCATTCAATACATTTTGTGGGTAGACTACGTGCCAGGCAGGGTTCTGGGCACTGAGAATGTGGCAGTGAGCAAACTCTCTGCCCCCTGTCTGGAATACGGGGGGAGACTGAACAAATAAACAAGTAAATGTATAGCATAGCCTTTATCTTTCTATGTGGATGAACCCTTGACATAATGTTCAGGTCTCAGGGAACATTTGCATACAGATTATTGTGTCTGCAGCTCATGGTACATTAGCAGGATCGGTAACATGTAGATATAACAATCCAAGAATGATGATCAATGAGATTTCGACGATTATTAAATAAACCCACTAACCCACTGCCGTCGAGTCGATTCCGACTCATAGCGACCCTATAGGACAGAGTAGAACTGCCCCATAGAGTTTCCAAGGAGCTCCTGGCAGATTTGAACTGCTGACCTCTTGGTTAACGGCTGTAGCACTTAACCACTAAGCCACGAGGGTTTCCGATTATTAAATAGAGAATGCTATTTTCCTGTGGATTTGTTAATTTTTTTTTTTTGTTGTTGTTAATTTTAGCCAACCTATTAGCCTACTCTTTTTTATGGTCCTCTCCTTCCCACAAAACATATGAACCCCACAAAGCAAATCAGTTTTTGTAGGTAGAAGAAACTCGTTTTTCTTTTCTATGTAAAAATAAATTAACTACTTATTTTTTTTAAGATTTTATCCAATTAGGATTATGTATTAGTTTCGTATTGCTGCTATAACAAATTATCACAAATGTAGTGATTTAAAACAGCACGAAATTATCTTACAGTTCTAGAAGGCCAAAGTCTGAGATGCGCAGGCAGGGCTGCATTTTTGCTGGGGACTCTAGGAAAGAATCTGCTTCTTTGCATTTTCCAGCTTCTAGAGGAAAACTAAACACAAAAAACCCCAAAGTTGTTGCTGTAGTCGATTTCAACTGTACAGCCTGTATTTCATGACACATGACCCCTTCCTCCATTTTCAAAGCCAGCAATTTAGCATCTTCAAATCTCTCTCTCTCTATGGCCCTCCTACTTCCCTCCCCTAAAGACACTTGTGATTACATTGGGCACACGTGGTTAATCCAGGATAATTTCCCCATCTCAAAATCCTTTACTTAATTACACCTGCGAAGTTTCTTTTGCTGTATAAGTACATAAACCTGTGAAAGCTGGGACCTGCATAAGGTGGAAACCTGTCAGAAAAAGAAAACTCAAATACTTTCCTCTAAAATGGGCGATAGGAAGGTGGTAAGACTGCACCATGTCAAAGGCAGAAAACTTGCAAGACCTGGAAAAACAAGGCACTCGATCGAGTTGTGTATCTCACAGGTTTCACTGTATTAAGCTTCTAGGAATTAGGACGTGAACATCTTTGGGGACCATTATCCAGCCTGCCAAAATCTAAAAGTCTCATCACAAATTTTTATGAGACAAGATGATAATATTGTAAATGCAAGAGTGATTTTTCCCTATTTAAAACAAAAAATGACTTTTCTGCCAAATTTTCTTGAAAAATATGGGCAGTTAGATTACTAAAATTCATTTGTTTCCCTCCTTTTCATAAATTTTAAAAACTCATAACACAAACGTAATAAATTTCTGTTAAATTACTGGCTTAAGCCAAAATGAGACTTAATTTCCTAAAGGTAGGCTCTGTACGTTTAAGTAAAAGTTGTAAATTGCTTTTAATCAATGTTATTCTGAACAAGAAAATTTATTGACAATGTTGAACATTAGAGCTACTAATACCATACAAAATATAGTATAAGACAGAGTTTTATTCAAAATTTTGAAGCAGCAATCTGTTACCAAGTAACATGATCTGGATTAAATACAGTTACAAAGTCACTACGTAGAGTTGCAGAATTATTGTACACACTTGTTGGTTTCTTTTATTGGCCTATACATGCACAAAGTGTTATATTTGGAAGCAAAAATAAAGGGTGAAATTCTCCCCTTTAATGTGACACTTGTGCTAGTTTTGTTTTGTTTTTGAACAAATATTCAATTCTGGGTCAAACTTGAGATAAGTACACATGAATTTCATTTTCAACTGGAATGAATTTTTTGTCCTTGCTCTCGATGCTAGGTTTTCTTTTTTTCTTTAAATTGTGTTGCTTGTTATACTAGGGTAGGAAAGTGACTTGGAAGATTATAATTCTTCATCACTAACTTTATGGGAATTGCCCCTATGTCTAGGGCTAGAATCCTTCACTTGCATTTCTTACGCGTCTTCAAAAATCATCCACATTGGACCATTGTCATGTTTACAAGGGTTAATAGTAATAAAATATAAAACAGAAGGTCTAAATAAATAAATAAATGAGAAAGCAAAGAATATGAAAATACCCAACACCATTCACCTCCAATCTACACAATTCATGCCTTACAACATTAACAACAACAGGGAGTCACAGGGAGTAGAGCAGCTGTGGTACATGAAATTTCCTTCTTTAGAATAAAAGCTTCCTTCTGATTTCTTCTTGTGCTAGTCAAGCTTGCTTTCTTTCCTGAGTCACTTGCTCATGTGCAAGGGGAGGTTGGGGGATATGATTTGCCAGAGAGAGGTTGACATTGTTAGCTTCATGTCATCCCTTCTCTGCAACTCTGTGCTTGCCAATTATCCATGACCTTCAAACTGAGGAAGGCCTCAGCCAAATGAACATGGTCCTACCCTGCACTGCCATAGGGAGCAGAAAGACCTCCAACAAAATTTCTAACAGGACTCCTTGGTCATCATCCATCCATCACTGTGAGTGTTAGGATTGCATGGACGGAATATTCAAAAAGTAACATTTATTCCTACCTCCCACCACATCCTTAGCAAACGTGTCATAGTATGTTAGGGGTCCATGGACCCTAGTTAAGAAACCCTGATGAGTGGTAAAAAATATAACAGGATGAGGGGGCAGGAGAATGCTGGGAGAAGGGAGTTGCAGTTGACCTCTAGATCAAAAATAAATCCTGCAGAGAAAAGTGGCAAGCAAAGGAGAATAACTGTATCTTGCTTCTTTTTATAAAAATGGCATATTTGGAGGCAGAAATACACCTTGCTTTTGTAAATGAGGATTGTATTGATCTCATTATAGTATGGTGAAAAGATATAACCCCAATGCACACATTTTCTGATTTTAAACTATGCAGTATCCCCTTGTTCTGTTCGAACGACTGCCTCTTGGTCCATATACAGGTTCTGCATGAGCACAACTAAGTGTCCTGGAATTCCCATTCTTCACAATGTTGTCCATAATTTGTTATGATCCACACAGTCTAATGTCTTTGCGTAATCAATAAGACACAGATAAACATCTTCCTGGTATTCTCTGTTTTTAGTCAAGATCCATCTGACATCAGCAATGATTTCCTTCATTCCACATCCTCTTCTGAATCCAGCTTGAATTTCTGGCAGTTCCCTGTTGATGTATTGCTGCAGCCATTTTTGAGGGTGCGCCTGACCCAAACCACGGTATTTTCAATCGCCTTGTATGCATGTGAAAGCTGAACAATGAATAAGGAAGACTGGAGAAGAATCGATGCTTTTGAATAATGTTGTTCGCAAAGAATATTGAATATACCGTGGCCGGCCAGAAGAACGTACAAGTCTGTCTTGGAAGAAATACAGCCAGAGTGCTCTTTGGAAATAAGGATGGTGAGATTTCATCTCACATACTTTGGACAAGTCCCTGGGGAAGGACATCGTGCTTGGTAAAGTAAAGGATCAGTGAAAAAGAGGAAGACCCTCAAAGAGATGAATTGGCACAATGGCTGCAACAATGGGCTCAAGCATAGCAACAATTGTGAGGATGGCGCAGGACCGTGCAGTGTTTCTTTCTGTTGTACACCGGGTTGCTATGAGTTGGAAATGACTCGATAGCACCTAACAATAACAACAACAACAACAACAGTGAGCTAATGGTTATAATGATGCATTTCAGTGCACATGTGTATCTCCAGTCTTCCCTGAAATCACACTAAAATGGTGTCAAAAGAATAAAGAAGGTCAACAAGAATTGGAGAGGAGTTGACACCAAATAAGAATTGGCAATGAAAATTTGGAAGATAGAACTCTGTAGATGACTTATAAGAGCAAAGAAAGCTGAAACCTAATGGTATATATACAAAGAGGGAGATCAACAAGAAGGAAAAAACCACCATAGATTCACAGAAGGCAACACATATCTTTGAAGAAGGGTGAGGATGAGGCTGAAGCAAAACCATTGGTTAACGGTCTGTACAAAGAACTGTGTATCAATTGGCTGTTATTGGATAACAAACCATCCCAAAGGTAGTGGCTTAAAACAACAGGTATTATTTAGCTCACTGGTATGCTGGTTGCTTGGGGGCTGGCTGTAGGACAGCCTCACTTATGCATCTGCAGTGATCTGCCAGGTTAGGTAGATGGCTTTGCTGATTTTGGTTGGGCTCTCTCCTGTTTATGAGATTTTGGCTGGTACAACTGGGCTGACTCAGCTCTGGTCTGTGTGGGTCTCTTATCCTCCAAAGGATTTGTTGTTGTTGTTAGGTGCTGTTGAATTGGTTCTGGCTCCTAGTGTCCCTATGTACAGCAGAATGAAACACTGCTCGATTTTGCACCATGCTCATAATCATTGTTATGCCTGAGCCCATTGTTGCAGCCACTGTGTCAATCCATCTGTTGAGGGTCTTCCTCTTTTTTGCTGATCCTCTGCTTTACCAAGCATGATGTCCTTCTCCAGGGACTGGTCCCTCCAAATAGCATGTCCAAAGTATGTGAGATGAAGTCTCGCCATCCTCACTTCTAAGGAGCATTCTGACTGTACCTCTTCCAAGACAGATTTATTTGTTCTTTTGGCAGTCCATGGTATATTCAATATTCTTCACCAACAACACAATTCGAAGGCATCAAATCTTTTTCAGTCTTCCTTATTCATTGTCCAGCTTTCACATGCATATAAGGCGATTGAAAACACCATGGCTTGGGTCAGTCACATCTTAGTTCTTAAAGTGACATCTTTGCTTTTTACACTTTAAAGAGGTCTTTTGCAGCAGATTTGCCCAATACAATGCGTTGTTTGATTTCTTAACTGCTGCTACCACGGATGTTGAATATGAATCCAAGAAAAATGAAACCTTTGACAACTTCAACTTTGATCTTTTCTCTGTTTATCATGATGTTGTTTATTTTCCCAGTTGTGAGGATTTTTGTTTTCTTTATGTTGAAGTGTAATCCATACTGAAGGCTGTAGTCTTTGATTTTCATCAATAAGTGCTTCAAGTCCTTTTCACTTTTCAGCAAGGAAGGTTATGTCATCTCTGTATTGCAGTTTGTTAATGAGTCTTTCTCCAATCCTGATATAGCATTCTTCTTCATATATTCCAGCTTCTTAGATTATCTGCTCAGCACACAGCTTGAATAAGTATATTGAAAGGATACAACCCTGATGCATACCTTTCCTAATTTTAAACCAAGCAGTATCCCCTACCTCTGTTGGAAAGACTGCCTCTCGGTCTATGTACAGGTTTCTCATAAGCAAGATTAAGTGTTCTGGAATTGCCATTCTTCCCAATGTTTTCCATAATTTGTTATGATCCAAAGAGTTAACCAAAGCTTATTCCTTACTAAGAAGCAGGGGTCCTAAGAGAGTGACTAGAAGCATGAAAAGCTTATTGATGTCCATGTTCCAATTAAAAACCAAACCAAATCCATTGCTATCGAGTTAATTCCAACTCATAGCAACCCCATAGGACAGCGTAGAACTGTCCCATAGGGTTTCCAAGGAGCAGCTGGTGGATTTGAACTGCTGACCTTTTGGTTAGCAGCCGTAGCTGTTAACCTCTGTATCACAGGGCTCTGATTGGCATACCATTATTTCTGCCATATTCTATTAGCCAAAGCAAGTCACAAGACAAGCCCAGATTCAAAAGTTGGGGAAATAACTACATCTTCATGGAAGGAGTTACAAAGTTACATTGCAAAGGGTGTGGCTGCAGAGAGGAAAGGAATCTTGTGGCCATTTTTGCTACATATTACAAAGAAACCCTCAGATTATTTTCCCTACTCTCCCTCCATAACTAGAATTGGATACAATTAAAATCTAAAAAAAAAAAAAAAATCCTCAAATATAAAAAATAAAATTAGAAATTAAATACCTGATAAAAGAATTTTGAAACTTTTACTGAAAAGGTTGAAAAATAAAGTTGAGAAAATCATTCCGTGTATGTTTTCCTTTGCTGCATAACATATCCCCACAAACCTAGCAGCTTTTATAACACACATTTTTTTTGATCTTACAGTTTCTATAGATTAGGAGTCCAAGAACGTAGCTTAGCAAGGTTCTCTGCTTCAGAGTCTCACAAGGCTGCAATTCAGGTTTCAGGTGGGGCTCTGGTCTCATCAGAGGCTTAACTGGGAAAAGATTTGCTTCCAACCTCACACAGATTGTTGGCAGAATTCATTTCCTTGTGGCTGAGTAACTGTGAGTCCCAGCTTTTTTCCTGGGTGTCGGCAGTTCCAAGAGCCTACCTGTAGTTCCTAGTGGCTATTCACAGTTTTTTGCCATGAGTGCATTTTCAACATGGCTGCTCAATTCATCAAACCAGCAAGGATAATCTCTCATCTCAGTCTGCTAAGACAGTCTTATACAATGTAATGTAGGTATGGGAGTGACAGCTCATCGACTTTGTTACATAACATAACAATCAAGCAATTACATCTCATCACTTTTGCTACATTTTGGTTAAAAACAAGTTAGAGGTCCTGTCCACATTCAGGAGGAGAGGCTTATACAAGGGTGTGATTCGTTGGAGGGGTTCATTAGGGTGTGTTCACCTTAATCAGAAAGCAGAAGAAAAAGACTAAAATGAGAAAACTAAAGGATCAATCAGGTGGTCCAATATCTAATTAACAGTAGCCTCAAAAAAGAAAAGAAAAGAAAATGAAAAACTGGAGGGGAGAAAATTATTAAAAAAATAAATAAATAACGCAAGAAAATTTCCAAGAATGAAAGAAAATGAAATTTCAGATTTAAAGTATCCACTCAGTCCCCCTGGTGGCATAGTGTTTATGAGCTACAGCCGCTAACCAAAAGTTCAGAAGTTAGAATCCACCAGGCACTCCCTGGAAACTGTATGGGGCAGTGCTACTCTGTCCTATAGGGCCGCTTTGAGTCAGAATCGACTCGATGGCAACAGGTTTGGTTTTTTTTGGTTTTACTCAGTCCCCAGCACATTAATGAGAAGGAGACCTAAAACAAACACATCGTTTCAGAAACTGGCGATAGAGAGAAGATGCTTAAAAATTCCAGAAAGAAAAGAAAAAAATCAAATCATATATAAAGGATCAGAATTGAGCATGGCATTAGATTTCTCAACAAGAAATCTTAAATCTAGGGTATAATGGAGAAATGTCTTCCATGTTCTGAGGAAAAATTATTTCCAACATGGAATTCAAGAGCAACTGAATTATTTTTTCTAAGGAAGGTTACAATAGTGTCATTTTTTTTTTTTTTTACAAGCAAGTTTTAAGGTAATTGACCTCATGTGTATTCTTTCTCAGGAAAATACTAGAGATGTTTGCCACTCGGAGAAGAAAGTAAACCCAGAAAAACGAAGATATGAGATATAGGAAAGAGAGGCAGCAACATAGGACCCTGAGAGGTTAAAGGAATTCCCAGGACGACACTGAAGAGATGTCTTAAAACAACAGTTGTGTAGTAGGCCAATACTACACATCCAGATTGGAGTGGGAGGACAGTGAACTCTGGGATGAATATCTACAAGAAAAGAAAAAATGAAACCAATAGATTAATGTTTTTATAATATTGAAAGGAATTTTACAGCTTTGCTGAAGAACTCAAGAGATGAGTTGTGTAGAAAAAGAATTACCTAGAAAAAGAATCAAGGCCCCATCTACACACACAGACACAACTCAAAAAACAAAAACTTGAGGCAATTATTAACTCTAGGAAAAACAAAAGGTTGTACAGAAAAGGGATTGTAATTATAGACTAAGGAGTCCTGATGGTTCAGTGGTTAAGCACGCCTTGCTAACCGAAAGTTTGGCAGTTTGAACCCACCACCCACTCTGCAGGAGAAAGATGTGGCAATCTGCTTCTATAAAGATTACAGCCTTGAAAACTCTTTGGGGCAGTTTTACTCTGTCCTGCAGGGTTGCTATGAGTAGGAATCAACTCCACTGCAATGGGTAGTTATTGTATATCATTATACTCATCTTTGGACAATATTCACATATTTGTGATAAAATATTGATTTAGTAAAAGATTGTGGTAGATGTATTTTGGAAAGATAGAAGAGGAAAAGGGGAAGTATTTTCATGCTTATGTGTATGGTGTGAGACAGCTAAATTCTTATCTCCCCTTGGAAGTAGTTTATATCAAGAAACAGATTACACATATTATTAGTTGCCTCTGGAGAGTAGAACTCTAAATAAGGAAGAGTGGCTCAGAGCATTGCTGTTTTTTGTTAAAGCCTCGCAGTACTACTTGACTATTTTTTTAAGCAGTTTTATTAGAATATAATTTATATTCCATGTAATTCATTCATGATAGAACTGTGTGATGATTTGAAACACTGGGAAATGCTTTTTCCCATTGTGAAGTCCTTAGATTACTGTGGAGCTGGCAGTACTAAGGTTTTCAGTACGATACTCAATATCTAATGGCATTACCATAAGGATTTTATTTATCATTAAAGAAATTCCATTTTGGAAGTAAATGTTCTTAGGAAAAAAACTGTTTCCTATGCCTCACTCCAAAAACATTTCTACACTTTTCTTAGACATTATCATTTATTTCATCACTGCAAAAATAAATGAGAAGCAAATGAAAATGGATTATAAAATTTACTTTATGAGGAAAGGGGATCAAATATTATTTTTCTAATTAACAAAATTTTACAAGTCATTTACAGATTATTAACACTGTCCCCCCCCTTCATAATTATAATTTTCAAAAAGGAGGGTGGATTGGGGAGTTGGGAGAAGAGGAAGAAAATAAGCGGAAATTAAATGTCTTGGGCGTAGAAATCACTGTTCCCTATCCTTCCAACAAGAATTGAGTTCTTTCTCCTAAATGATTTTCCAGCATACTATCTTAAATATTATTTAAATTTTTTTTTGAAAAAGGAACTCTCATTTCTCTGGATATACTTGCCAATCAAAAATCCAATGAAATGTATATTTTAGGCCAAAGGAAAAGAAAATCGGTGTTGTTTCCATTATATTGGTGGCGGAACTCAGTAGATTTCAAATAAATCTTTTTTTTTCTAATGCAAAATTTTATTGCAAAGCTTTATGCCTAAAATCTAGGCACTCACACGCCAGGATTTCTACTAATGAGTCCCACATGTTAGACTCAATAACTTCAGCTGCAGGGTAGAGGATATTGTGTTAAAGCCATTCAGATAATAAATAGCTATCTAGGTCTATTTCAGCTGGAGCAAGTCAACTGTATTGAATGTGAGTGAAACATTAATTCTTTATAAGAACATACCCGATTGGCAGACATTTCGACATGTAATATACATTAGTTCACCATTCTGCCCCCACGGAATCATTTTAGCCTTTGCTAGAGTCTGCACTTATGTGTTTGCCTTTGTCCAATCTCCCGAATCTGTCTTTGGGGTATCACTTACATGTACTTACAAAACATATATTTTTAAACAGACACATGAATGAGAATGGTTCTAGTTTTTCAAGTGTTAGTTTGTCATTATTTCTGTTGGTTCTGCAAATACCACATGGCTTTCTCTCTCTCTCTGGGAGTGTTCCTGCGCTCCCCTTCCCTGTCTTTGGACTTTGACAGCTTTCCCCTCCTCTTTCTTGTCTAAAGTCTTATAAAAACAGAGAAAAGAGAATATTACATGTGAGTATTGGACACAAAGGACAACTGGGGCTTGTTTTGGCTCCAGAATTTTAAAAAAAAAATTTTTTTTTTTTTTTCAAGAAATGAAAGCGTGAGGCAGCTCTTTCTCAGAGAGGGCTGCCCCGCTGTAGAGGTTATTCTCATGGGATGAAGTCTTGCTTTTGAAAGCCAGCTTTGAGAAGCAGCAACAGGAAATGCAGAAAGGAATAAATCTGTCAGACTCATTTTCCTTTCTGTTTTACAGCAGAGTTGTTTTTGTTATTTTTCCCCTCCTCCTCTTGGATGGGAGCCAAACTTCCCTGTGACCTGTATGAATCCCTTAACCAGAAACAGTCAGGAGGCAGAGAACGCCATGTTCTCCAAGCTCTGGCCGAGACACCTCACTTTCTCTAGTTCTAGTGATGAAGGGAATTTCAGACTTTCATCATGCAGTTACCTCATTATATCGCATTTCGATGATATTTTTTGTCACACAGACTAAACTAACTCCATTTTACACACACACACACATGCACGCACGCATCCATGCCCACGCACACACACAAGAACGTTCCTTGCCACCTGGGACCTATATAAAGAGAATTTACTAAGTGCTAGTAAGAGTGTGTATATGCTTTATATACATTAACACTAAATTTAAAAACAACTCCAGAAAAATAAGTATGCCCCCTTTTTAAGAAAACTAAGGTTTAAGGTTTGGGGTGGTTATGGGGCTTGCTTAAATTCCTAATAGTAAGCGCTTGAGCTGGGATTCTATGAAGTCTCTAGAGACCCAAACTCTGCCTTCTTTTCTCTCAGTTAGTGGTTTTTAAACCAGTCTCCAAGGAACTCTTGGGGCCACGCTGCCCAGGAGGGAGAGGTGGGAGAGGTCAAGGGAGAGGTCAAGCAGGGCTTCAGCCCACCCCCGTCCTTAACCCTTCCCTCCAGAACCACACAGACACTAAAAAAAAAAAAAAAAAAAATTTTTTTTTTTTTTTTTTTTAGGTAGGGCTTATTTGTTTTATTTGTTTATGCTTCAGTGTGAGAGTTTGGAGGACAATGGGTTCCAAGTCCTTCCCTCTCCCTATTTTTAACCCCTGTGCTACCCCATGCTCAGCAATAACTGACCTAGTTTCAGCATGGAGTAGATCTTTGCCTTTCACAGGATAAAGTCTTTGAAGTTTCTTTCATTAGTTAGTAACTCTCTGGTCATTTGAAATTTTGTTGAATCACAAATTTGAATTTCAGGTGCTGGGTCTTGGGAGCTAGTTCATTAGCTAGTGAAAGGGACTAACATATAGCCTCAGTATCTCATCTTGGCTTTGTTATTCCTGTTATGCTGGTCAGCTGGTGTTATCTTGGTTTTAGGTCAGGGGTTGGCAGTTTTTTTCTGTGAAGGACCAGATAGTAAGTATTTCAGACTTCGCAGGTCACATTGGGTCTCTGTTGCATATTCTTTGCTTTTTTTTTTTTTAATAACCTTTAAAAATGTAAAAATCATTTTTAGCTGGAGGGCCTTAAAAAAACAGACCAAACCGGCCAGATTTGGCCATGGCCATAGTTTGTCCACCCGTTTTAGGTAATACTATTCTTACTTTGGAAACCCTGGTGGTGTAGTGGTTAAGTGCTGCAGCTGCTAACCAAAAGGTCAGCAGTTTGAATCTACCAGATGCTCCTTGGAAACTCTATGGGGCAGTTCTACTCTGTCCTTTAGGGTTGCTATGTGTTGGAATTGACTTGATGGCAATGTGTTTGGTTTGTTTTTGGTTATTCTTACTTTGGAGCCCCTAGCTGGTACAAACAGGTAAACTGTTTGGCTGCTAAATAAAAGGGTGAATGTTTGAGTCTACCCAGAGGCTCCTCAAAAGGAAGGCCTGGCCATCTACTTCCAGTGGTGCACAGTTCTGCTCGGATACACGTGGGATCTCCATGAGTTGTAGCTGCAATGGCTGTCTTTCGTCCTCCACTCTTGGGTGTGTGTAATCTCTCTGTCTCTGTGTATCTCTAATCCTGGATTTTTAAGCCCCACAGCACATTAGAATCACCTGAGAGACTTAAAAAGTACTGATTTCTGACCTCCACCTTAGACCAATTAGATCTGAATTTTTCAATATGGAACACTGGCATTTTTTTTGGTAAGTTTCTCAATGATTCAAATATGTGGCCAGGATTGAGCATAGCTGCACTGAGCACCTTGGGTATACCTTTGTATTCTAACTATTACTTTTATTTTCAAAATTATTAAGATATTTTACACATAATCTATTCTAGTTGTTTTTATACCCCAATCATTGTTCAGAGGTTCAAAACATGTATTCCTGGTTCTCATTGGCTTGAAGGATTGAGTATAATTGTGAGATTAATAGATGCTTGTTTTTCCCACCACATATTATGATTAAACAGTAATGTTTAGCACGCAATCGTTGTTAGCTGCCTTCGAGTCAGCCCCCATCTCGTGGTGACCCTGTGCTCAACAGGATGGAAATGTGGTGATCCATAGGGTTTTCAGTGGCTGATATGCAGAAGTAGATTGCCAGGCCTTTCTCGTTGAGTCCATTTTTGCCTGGAAGCTCCGCTGAAACCTGTTCAGTATCATAGCAACATGTAAGCCTCCAATGACAGGCAGGTTGGTGGCTGTGCATGAGGTGCACTGGCTGGGAATTGAACCCGAGCCTCCTGCATGGAAGGCAAGAGTTCTACCACGGAACGACCACTGTCCTCAAGGCTTAACGTAGTGGCTTTAAAACTGTTTTAGAAACAGTAACAGAAAATCCTTTTCTTCAGAAAAACTGAAAGTCTGATCTTTAAGCCTCTGCCCGCCTCAGTCCTCGCAGTGGCCCTGAGGTCCTGGAGAGATACTCCAGGGATCCGTGGAGTACACCTTGAAAACCACTGTTTTAAGGACCAGAGACACAGGAAGAGTTCAGATCAGACCAGAATCCTCTTCTGTGAAGAGTTGAAGGCTGCAGTGAACAGCGCCCCCTGTATTTTGTCTACCACGATCTGCCATGCTTCTGGGAGAGTGCTGCTGTTGCTCCCTGTCCTGTTTTCCCCTTTGTGACCCTTGGACACCCTGTGAGGCATTCAGGTTTGTTAAAAGCGATGACTAACCATGAGTGCTTTTAGGAAACCTAAATCTCGAGAAAGTAGGCTTCAAAGCGGTATGTCATTTTCAAATGATATAACCTTTATAATATGTACGTGACTGAAGACTATACATTTTCCTCCTAATATATTGATTTTTTACTTTAGTCTTCTACATTCAGGCTGACATATTGATCTTCTAAGACTCTGGGTACTTTGTAGCAAAGAGTGTAATTATTCTCAAAGGTTAGGTGGCACTGATAATCATGTCCTGTGGAAGGCTGGAAGGATTAGCACCAACCCCACATTAACTAAAGAAACAAGGGCCACTGGGTTGGTAAAACCGATGTCAAAGAGGTTAATACCACTTTACCCAGCAGGTTCACACACAGGCCTGTCTACTTAACGGACCAGCGCTAGCAACTGTCGCACTGAGAGAAAACAGAAACAACACCTAGGTTCCAACCTGAATGTTTTGATCTAGTTTGTTGCATAGCGCCCAGGGTTTAAGAGCTTGCAAGCAGCCATCCAAGGCACAGCTGGTTTCTGTTCACCTGGAAGAATGGAGGAAGAATAGGAGGAGATTGTGGAATGTGTGGCTAATTGCCTTTAGGAACAACTGCCTCCTTTGTCATAAGACGAGAACTGGATGGTGCCTGGCTACCATTACTGACCATTTGATCAAAGATTCTGTGGAAGGATCAGGATCAAAAGGGAGTAAATGCAGAACAAAATTTCAAATTCTCATGGACTCCAGGCTTCCAGGAGACATGGAGGGTAGACGAACCTCTGAAACTATTGCCCTGAGATAACCTTTAAACCTTAAACCAAAAATATCCCCTGCAATCTTCTTAAAATCAAACAATAGTTTAGCTTGTCTAATAAAAAAGGTCTGCCTTGAGCATTATGCTCTTTTAAAAGCTATCTATAAGAAGCCCTGATGGTGCAGTGTTTAAAGTGCTCATCTGCTAACCAGAAGGTCAGCAGTTCAAACCCACCAGCTGCTCTGTGGGAGAAAGATGTAACAGTCTGCTTCTGTAAAGATTTACAGCCTTGGAAACCCTATGGGGCAGTTCTACTCTGTCGCTATGATTCAGAATTGACTTGACACCGATAGGTTTGTTTTGGTTACTATATGGGGTCAAATTGATAATAGCAACTCGAAAGATTAGATAGGAACCTTAGGGGGCAGTGAATTTATGTTAATGGGGAGGAACAACTCAGAAAAGGATGGTGAGAATGATTGTACAAATTGAAGAATGTCATCAGCGTCACTAAATGGTACATGTAGAAACTGTTGAATTGGTTTATGTTTTGCTGTGTATATTCTCAGTAACAAAAAAAACAAGCAAACAAGCAAAAAAAAAAAAAACCCCAAACAAACAAACCTCATAGCTGAAGCGACTTTCTATTAACTACCATTAATGGTGTCGCTTCTCTTTGCCCTTCCTGCCAAAATGGGCTCTACCATGAGGACTCAATGATTTGCTGTCAATTATTTCCTTTTAAAATGCTTTTGTTCTTTTAGCTGCCAGTTGGAGTTATTTTCATTGCCTTTCTGCCCCATGTTGTCCCTTATTTTCTAAGGCAATGAGCAACTGACTTTGTTTATGTTGATTTGGGAAAACCTGGAACAAGCGTTGGTATGATTTTCAGGTGCAATATGCATTAAGTAACCGATTAACATCAAAATATGAAAAACGGAGATTACACGTTTCAGATGTTGAATTGGACATTCAACCTTCTCTCACAAAATCCAATTCAAATTATATTCTGATTTCATGTTTAACTTTTTGTCTACTTTCTATGTCTTCAATATTTTATTTTTTAAATTTAATTTAATTTTTGGTGAAAATATATACAACAAAATATGTTCCCGTTCAACAATTTGTACACATACTCTTCAGTGCCTTTGGTTACAGTCTTCACATTGTGTTAACAGTTTCACTGTTTCTGCTCTACTTGTGTCATCCTCATTAATTTAGACTCACTGCCACTTCTCATCAATGCTTTAAAGTTATTGTTGTCCCTTTGGTCTTGTATAGTTTTTTTTTTTTAAGACCATAACAAATTATGGATAACACTGTGAAGAATGGAAATTCCAGAACACTTAATTACGCTCCTGAGAAACCTGTACATAGATTAGGAGGCAGTTGTTCGAACAGAACAAGGGGATACTGCGTGGTTTAATGTCAGGAAACGTGTGCATCAGGTTTATATCCTTCCACCATACCTTTTCAGTCTGTGTGCTGAGCAAATAATCCGAGAAGCTGGACCCTATGAAGAAGAACAGGGCATCAGGATTGGAGGAAGACGGAGTAACAACCTGCGTTATGCAGATGGCACAACCTTGCTTGCCGAAAGTGAAGAGGACTTGAAGCACTTACTAATGAAGATCAAAGATTACAGCCTTCAGTATGGATTACACCTCAACAAAAAGAAAACAAAAATCCTCCCAACTGGACCAATAAGTAACATCATGATAAACAGAGAAAAGATTGAAGTTGTCAAGGATTTCATTTTACTTGGATCCACAATCAACACCCATGGAAGGAGCGGTCGAGAAATCAAAAGATGCATTGCATTGGGCAAATCTGCTGCAAAAGATCTCCTTAAAGTGTTGAAAAGCAAAGATGTCACCTTAAAGACTAAGGTGTGCTTGATGAAAGCCATGGTGTTTTCAATCACCTCCTGTGCATGTGAAAGCTGGATGATAAATAAAGAAGACCAAAGAAGAACTGGCGCCTTTGAATTGTGGTGTTGGAGAAGAATATTGAACATACCAAAGACTGCCAAAAGAAAGAACTAATTTGTCTTGGAAGAAGTACAACCAGAATGCTCCTTAGAAGGAAGGATGCTGAGACTGCATCTTACACGCTTTGGACATGTTGTCAGGAGGGATCAGTCTCTGGGGAAGGACCCTTCATACTTCGTAAAGTAGAAGGTTGGCAGAAAAGAGGAAGACCCTCGATGAGATGTATTGACACCGTGGCTGCAACAATGGGCTCAAGCATAACAACAATTGTGAGGATGGCACAGGACTGGGCAGTGTTTTGTTCTGTGGTACATAGGGTCACTATGGGTTGGAACCAACTCGACGGCACCTAACAACAACCAAACGATAACAACTTAGACATTCCTTACTTTTCGAAATAAACTTTTTTTTTTTTTAATTTAAAGATGACTTCAGGGAATAGTTTCATTTCAAGGTTTGAAGTATCTTCAACATTTAAAAAATGGAAATTCAACAAGTGTTTTATGTCATTATAGTATGTTTTCATAATAATCAATCCCAACATGGCAATCTCCTCTTTGCTTTCTTGTCTCTGGTGTATAGACCTGCCTTCACTTTACTTTCAGTGGTAATATTAACAATGGTAATGGCTGTGCTTACTAGTCATCATGAACTATTTTAAACACTGTACATGTGAAGCTCCTAGCCCCTTAATAGTAGCTATATTTTGAATATTTGAAAATGATTTGTGCCTAGCCCTTATTCCCTTTTAACCTTCAACACAGGCTAGGCTAAGCTATGAGGCTTGTTGCCCCGGGGAAGGAAAAGGAGATACCAAATAGAAAAAAAAGCAGTAACACTGAGTTTCTTGATTTTTTCTGGTGGAGAGCAAAGTTCTAGAAAGCCAAGCTTTTTGGACAGAGAAATGAGACATCTACATTCCAAAGTCCTGATTTTTAGATGTCAACGGTCAAGTCTAGCGGAAGAAAGCAGCCCCAAAGTCATGATTAGCCCTAATGGCTGGGCAGTGACGCTGAATGCTCCCTGGAGAATTGGAGATGATATTGGGAAGCTGACAGCAGAGAGGAAGGGGAAGTATAAACCTGGCCCTTCCATGTGTGGAGGTTGGACGAGGAGGGAGACAGAGACGCGATCAGACATCCAGATGTGTCATGGTTTCCTTTCCATGAGAAGTGACAGGGCATTATTTCTCGGCAAGTTTAAATTTCCCTTTACCAGAGAGTGGGAGGTTGGTAAGCAGGATTATCTAGATTATAGAAAAATAAAGAAGCTACATTTTCTTTACATATCTCATTGTAGCGTGACTAAATTGTGACCGGCCACGGCTCTATAACAAATGGAAAGAAACTACCTTAGAAATGTGTTTCAAGGACAGATAAAGATCTGTATTACTCGGTGTTGATAACTTATAAAGTCAAGAGTTAGAACATCTTAAGATACTCTGTTTTTGCATCTTTCGATTTATATAAAATGAAATTGAACCAGATGTTAAGACATGGACTCCATTACCTAGCCCCTTCCTCTCCTGCCTCCTCATCTCTCCAGGTGTTCTTCATCTTTGTCCTGTGCCCAGAGAGTGGCCTGTCTTTAAGCCTGGGAAGCAGGCTTTTCACTGCAGTGACCACATTGTGGGGCCTCAAAGGAAAAAGTCCTTTTGAACACACTTAATAAATGACTCTCTGAGGCAGGACATCAGGAAAGATACCACATATCTAACAGCAGATGATAAATTCTGGTAATTTACATCCATAGGTCACTTTAAGGACATTTCTGATTTATGACTTTGAACTGAAAAAAATCTAACTCAATTCAGGATCTTAGTAAAGCAGAAGCAAAAGAAGTAGCGCTCGTGCCTGCCATCTGGTGTCAGTAAGTGGTAAATACAACCACACCTTCAGGACTGAAAGCAATTAACTTGTCACCATGCAAGTACTAAATACAATCTTCCTGATGCCTTTTGTTAACGTTCTTAACCTCACAGAAAAACAATTCTTGGCATTTTAAGTTGTGTAATGTAAGAATCACCCTATAGATAATTTTTTTTTTTTAAATATTTTGAAGTTGGACTCTCCCCACAAAATTCATGTTTACTAATAGGCACTTGAAAACAGGAGGGACTGGAGTTTATAAAATAAAGAGAAGGGTAAGATAAGGATGATTCCTTCATGCTAGTATTTTATTTTTTACACTTTTGATTGCAATATTGTGGGAGTGAAGGAGAAAGCAAAATGAAAGTAGCAGAAATTTCCTTGGGGGTTTAGAATAAGATTTAGGTTAACAGCGCAATGAGATTCAGCGTCAAACCAACCGTTCTAGTTTGCCCAGGACTGAGGGCTGTCCCAGGACTTGGGTCTTTTAGTCCTAAAACTGGGACCGTCTTAGGTAAACTTGAATGGTTGGTCACATTAGTTCTCAAATTGAGTACACCTAAAAACCATTTAACAAAAAGTACACCAAAGAAGCAGAAGTGGTGGTTTCGAACTGGGTAAAGCAAAATGGAAAGAGGATATTTGCAAATGTTTTCCACTTTTTATTTTTATTTCATCTATTTGGGTATGTGCACTCTCAGCGTGTCTGTTGCTTTGTAGGAGTTTGAGGGAACCGCCTTCTGAAACATGAGGAAGCTGGAGGCAGGTTTGCTGTTCAGAGATACCTGGTACAGACTCCGTATTCACCTGCTAGGTGAAGACAGGGTCCTGTTGGATTTGATTCAGGAACTGGGAGATCTTGTTATCTGTTAAATTTTCCTAAATTGAACTGCGTAAGTTATTAGTATAAGCTCTTCCAGAATGGTCATATAAATTTGAGTATAAACCAATTGGCTTTTAGGAAGAATTTAGCCATTTCTCAGGCCTAGCAGAACACTGCTACGGCAATAAGTTAGCAGCAGCTGTGATCTCTGTTGGAGAAGCAAAACCAAAAAACAAACCCATTGCTGTCAAGTTGATTCTGACTCATAGTGACCCTATAAGACAGAGTAGAACTGCCCCATAGCATTTTCCAGGAGCACCTGGTGGATTCGAAGTGCTGACCTTTTGGTTAGCAGCCAAACTCTTAACCACTACTCCACCAGGGAAGCAAGCGGCCAGGAAAAGACTGCTTGAAGATACACTGCCCTGCCCCTGTCCTTAGTAACCACTGCTTTTAAATTCAGTATCTTTAGTGGTTAAGCACTTGACTGCTAACCAAAAGGCCTGTGATTTGAGCCCACCCCCCACTCCGGGGGAGAAGCATGTGGCAGTTTGCTTCCATAAAAATTACAGCCTTGGATCAAATGACCATAGACTCAGGGGACATCTATGTCAATTGGCACAACTTAGTTTATAAAGATGAAATTCTGTATCCTACTTTGGTGAGTAGCATCTGGGGTCTTAAAAGCTTGCTAGCAGCCATTGAAGATACAACTCCTGGTTTCTTACCTCCCTGAGCAAAGGAGAATCAAGAAAACCAAAGACTCAAGGGAGCAATTAGTCCTGGGGACTGGTGGACCACATGAACCACGGCCCACGCAACCTCGAGACCAGAAGAACTACATGGTGCCTGGTTACCACTACCGACCACCCTGACTGGGAACACGGTGGAGGGTCCTGGACAGAACAGAAGAAAAATTGCAGGACAAAAATTCAAATTCACAAGGAAGACCAGACTTACTGGTCTGACAGAGACTGAAGGAACCCCCCAAGACTATGGCCCTACGACACCCTTCTGAACTGGAACCGGATCCATTCCTGGATACTACCCTTAAGCCAAACCATATATGAATCCATAAAATAAACAATAACACCCCAGAGGAATGTGCTTCTTAGAGAAAATTATACAAGATCAAAAGGACAACATATGCACAAGGGCAAAGATGAGAAGGCAGGAAGGGGTAGCAATTCAGGACAAAAGGAAACAGGGAACCTAGGACAGAAATGGGGGATGTGCTGGCACATTGTAAGAATGAAACCAATCTCATGGAATACTTTATGTACAAACTATCAAATGAGAAACTAATTTTCTCTGTGAACTTTCACCTAATGTACAATCAGAAATTAAAAAAACAAAAAACCCAAGGATTACAGCCTTGGAAACCCCATGGGGCAGCTCTACTCTCTGTAGGGTTGCAATTGCCTTGATGGCAACGGGGTCATTTTGTTTGTTGGTTTTAGTACAGTGAGAACACAAAGAGTGCACATGTTTATACATGTGAGTGTGCATGCGAAAGTCTCTGTGGGTGGTGTCTCTTCTCTCCAGCTCATAACCTACTTGAACACTGCAGTGTGATAGAAGTTATAGTCGATCTGTTTTTGCTAATTAGTTCTCTTTGTTTACATCTTCTATTGTAACTGGGGGGCAGTGGTGATTCAGTGGTAGAATTCTCATCTTCCATATGGAAGACCGGGGTTTGGTTCCTGGCCAATACTCCTCATGTGTGGGTAGACACAATCTGTTTATCAGTGGAGGCATCCGTGTTGTTATGATGCTAAGCAGTTTTCAGCAGAGCTTCCAGACTAAGAAGAATTAGGAAGAAAGGCCTGGTGATCAAGTTCTGAAAATCAGCCAGTGAAAACCTATGGATCACAATAGTCTGATGCCCAACTGATTATTGGGGTGGCACAGGATCTGCCAATGTTTCATTGCATTGTGCATGGGGTCGCCTTGAGTTGGGAGACAACTCAACGGCAGCTAACAACAGTGTAACTAGTTATTTTTCCAAACAGAAAGATATAAAATGAAAAGTAAGAGCTTCCTTCATACCCAGTCCTAGCTCACTTGAGATAATCACTCCTAACATTTTCTTGCATAACCTCGAAGTTTCTATGTATATAAAAGCAGATCTTTTAAAAGACAGAAAGGGAATCATACTGTGAAAACTATTCTATAACTTATTTTTCTTTTATTAGCAGTGTATGTTGAGCATCTTTCTTAATATATCTTATTTTTTTTAAGGGCCGCATTGTATTCCACAGAAACACTGGTGGCGTAGTGGTTAAGAGCTACAGCTGCTAACCAAAAGGTCGGCAGTTTGAATCCACCAGGCGCTCCCTGGAAATTCTATGGGGCAGTTCTACTCTGTCCTGTAGGGTCACTATGAGTCTGAATCGACTTAACGGCAACGGGTTTGGCTGGAAACCCTGGTGGTATAGTGGTTAAGTGCTATGGCTGCTAACCAAAGGGTCAGCAGTTTGAATCTACCAGCTACTTCTTGGAAACTCTATGGGGCAGTTTTACTCTGTCCTATAGGATTGCTATGAGTTGGAATCGACTCGACGGCACTGGGTTTGCTTTTATTTTTATTGTATTCCACTGTGTGACTGTCCTCTATTTTTTCATCAGTCTCCTACTGATAGACTTTAAGGTGGTTTCCAACATTCTATATACTTATGAATAAAATTGCAGTGAATATCATTGTGCACAGATCATTTAACATATATGTTAGACTATTTGTAAGATAATATTTGAAAACAGAAATTCTGGGTCAAAAGATACATGCATTTGTAATTTCCATAGATACTGCCAAATACTCTTCACAGAGACTATATAGATTTATACTATGACCAGTAATATCTGCGAGGAACTGTTTTCCTACACTTTCACTCATATACTTTTATTAAAGTTTTGTTCTTTTCAAATTTAATAGGTAAAAAAATAGTATTCTATATTTTATTATAACTTTTAAAAATCAAATTTATTGAGGTTGAATTTATTTACAATAAAATGCATCCATTTTAATTGTACATTTCAATGAGTTTTGAAAAATTTATATCCCTGTGTAACCATTAATAAAATCAAAATATAGAACATTTACATCATCCCCAAAAGTTCCTTTGTGCCCTATCCCATTCAACACCGCTTACCATCCACCCCAGCTCCAGACAACAATTGATCTGCTTTCAGACACCATTGATAGATTTATCTTATTGTAGAGTTTCATATAAATGGAATCATACATCATATACCCCTTTTTGTCTGGCTTCTTTCATGCAGCATAGTGTTTTTGAGACTCATATATGTTATTGTGTGTATAAGTATTTATTACTTTTTATTACCTGCTAAGTATTACATCTGATGGATATACTTATCAATTCACCTCCTGCCAAACATTTGATTTGTTTCCAGTTTTTGATTATTGTTGGAAAAGTTGCTACAGCATTCATGTACTCGTCTTGTGTGTGTATATGCTTTTATTTGTCTTGGAGTAGTGTTGCCAGGTCCTATAAGTGGATGTATAACTTTATCATAAACTGTTAAACTGTTTTCCAAGGTGGTTGTACCACTCTGACCAATAGCATATGACAGTTCCAGTTGCTCCATATGCTCACCCAAACTTGGTATGTCAGTCTTTTTAATTTAGTAATTCTAAAGATGTGTAGTAGTATCTCACTGTAATTTTAATATGAATTTGATGACTAATTATCCATATGCCTTTAAAGAAGACCAGTTAATATGACTATTATTCAAATGTATGCACCAACCACTAAGTCCAAAGATGAAGAAACTGAAGATTTTTACCAACTTCTGCAGTCTGAAATTGATTGAGCATGCAATCAGGATGCATTGATTACTGGTGATTGGAATGTCAAAGTTGGAGACAAAGAAGAAAATCAGTAGTTGGAAAATATGGCCTTGGTGATAGAGATGATGCCAGAGATCACACGATAGAATTTTGCAAGACCAACGATTTCTTCACTGCAGATATCTTATTTCACCAGCATAAGCGGTGACTATAGACATGGAACTCGTCAGATGGAATACACAGGAGTCAAATCGACTACATCTGTGGAAAGAGACAATGGAAAAGCTCAATATCATCAGTCAGAACAAGGCCAGGGGCCAACTGTGGAACAGTTCATCAATTGCTCATATGCAAGTTCAAATTTAGAAAATTAGAACAAGTCCACAAGAGCTAATATATGACCTTGAATATATTCTACCTGAATTTAGAGATCATCTCAAGAATAGGTTTGATGCGTTGAACACTAATGACCAAAGACCAGACACGTTGTGGAATGATATCAAGGACATCATAAGTGAAGAAAGCAAGAGGTCATTAAAAAGACAGGAAAGAAAGAAAAGACCAAAATGGATTTTGGAAGAGACTCTGCAACCCGCTCTTGTACATCAAATAGCTGAAGCAAAAGGGAGAAATGGTGATGTAAAAGAACTGAACAGAAGATTTCAATAGGTGGCTCAAGAAGACAAAGTAAAGTATTATAATGACATGTGCAAAGAGCTGGAGATAGAAAACCAAGAGGGAAGAACACGTTCAGCAATTCTCAAGCTGAAAGAGCTGAAGAAAAAAATTCGAGCCTCGACTTCCACTATTGAAGGATTCTATGGGGAAAATATTAAATGACGCAGGAAGCAGCAAAAGAAGATGGAAAGAATAAACGAAGTCACTATACCAGAAAGAATTGGTTGATGTTCATCCATTTCAGGAGGTAGCATATGATCAAGAACCAACGGTACTGAAGGAAGAATTCCAAGCTGCACTGAAGGCATTGGCAAAAAACAAGGCTCCGGGAATTGACAGAATTATCAATTGAGATGTTTCAACAAAACGATGTAGCACTGGAAGTGCTCACTCGTCTATGCCAAGAAATTGGGGAGACAGCTACCTGGCCATCCAGCTGAAAGAGATCCATATTTATGTCTAGTCCCAAGAAAGGCGATTCCACACAAATATGGAAATTATCAAACAATATCATTAATATCACAATCAAGTAAAATTTTGCTGAAGATCATTCAAAAGTGGCTGCAGCAGTATATCGACAGGGAACTGCCAGATATTCAAGCCAGATTCAGAAGAGGACATGGAACCAGGGATATCACTGCTGGTGTCAGATGGATCCTGGCTCAAAGCAGAAAATACCAGAAAATGTTTATCTGTGCTTTATTGACTATGCAAAGGCATGCGACTGTGTGGATCATAACAAATTATGGATACCATAGTGAAGAAAGGGAATTCTAAAACACATAATTGTGCTCATGGGGGAACCTGTAGAAAGACCAAGAGGCAGTTGTTCAAATAGAATAAGGTGATATGCATCAGGGTTGTATCCTTTACTACAGTTATTTAATCTGTATGCTGAACAGGTGATTTGAGAAGTGAAGCTGAAGTATATGAAGAAGAATGTGGCATCAAAATTGGAGGAAGACTCATTAACAACCTATGATATGTAGATGACACAATCTTGCTTGCTGAAAGTGAAGAGGACCTGAGGCACTTATTGATGAAGATCAAAGAGTATAGCCTTCAGTTGCACCTCAACATAAAGAAAACAAAAATGCTTACAACTGGACCAATAAGCAACATCATGATAAATGAAGAAAAGATTGAAGTTGTCAAGTATTTCATTTTACTTGGATCCGTAATCAACGCCATGGAAGCAGCAGTCAAGAAATCAAGTGGTGTACTGCATTGGGCGAATCTGCTGCAAAAGATATCTTTAAAGTGTTAAAAAGCAAAGATGTCATTTTGGGGACTAGGGGGTGCTTGACCCAAGCTGTGGTATTTTTAATTGCCTCGTATGCATGTGAAAGCTGGACAATGAATAAAGAAGACTGAGGAAGAATTGATGCCTTTGAATTATGGTGTTGGGCTGCCAGAAGAATAAACAAATCTGTTTTGGAAGACGTACAGCCAGAATGATCCTTAGAAGAGAGGATGATGAGACTTTGTTTTATGCACTTTGAACATGTTGTCTGAAGGGACCAGTCCCTGAAGAAGGAAATCATGCTTGGCAAAGTAGAGGGTCAGCAAAAAGAGGAAGACCATCAATGAGTTGGATTGACATAGTGGCTGCAACAATGGGTTCAAACATAGCAATGATTGTGAGGCTGGTTCAGGACTGGGCAGTGGTTCTTTCTGTTGTACATAGATAGGGCTGCTATAAGTCAAAATGGACTCAGCGGCACCTAACAACAACAACGATGATGTTGCGTATCTTTTCATGTGTTTATTGGTTATTCGTAGATCTACTTGTGTACTGAGTTTGTTTAAATTTTGCCCTGGATTGTTGTTTCTTATTTGTTGTTTTATAAGAGCTGTTTGGATATTCTGGATACAAGTCCTTTGTCATATACGTGTATTTTCTCCCAGTCTGTAGCTTGCCTTTTCATTTTCTTAAAAATACCTTTTTCATGGAGGTGAAATTCGTGTAACATTAAATTTAAGAACATCTTCTGAAAAAGACAATTTTTAATTTTAATGAAGTACAATTTTCCAATTTTTTTTTTCTTTTATGGTTTGCACTTTTTGTTTCCTATACGAAAAGTTTTTGTCTCCCCTAAGGTCATGGACAATTTCTTCAATGTTTTCTTGTAGCTTTTATGTTTGAGTCTAAGATTAATTTCAAGGTAATTTTTTGTGTACCGCATAAAGTAAAGGCCAAGGTTTTCTTTCTCCCCTACCCCCCCCAAGAGTATCTACTTGCTTCAGCACCATTTGTTGACAAAACTTTGTTTTCACCATTGACTTGGCACCTTTGTGGAAAATCAGTAGACAATGTAAGCGTGGGTCTCTTTCTAAGTTCTCTTCTGTTCTACTGATCATTGGTCTGTTCTTATGCTAATAACACACCGTGTGATTATCCTAATTCTATGGTAAGTCTGGAAAACCTGGTGGCGTAGGGATTAAGACTTTGGCTGCCAACCAAAAGGTCAGCGGTTTGAATCTACCAGGCACTCATTGGAAACCATATAGGGCAGTTCTACTCTGTCCTATATGGTCACTATGAGTTGGAATCGACTCGACTGCAATGCGTTTGGTTTTGGTTTTTATGGTAAGTCAAGTACTTTCAATCCTTCAACTTCTTACTTTTAAATTGTTTTGGCAATTATAGGTTCTTTAAATTTTCATGTAAGTTTTAGAATCAGCTTGTAAGCATCTACAAAAAAGCCTGCCAGGATTCATCTTACAATTTTGGAAGATTCAAGAGAATATTGAGTCTTCCAATCCATGAACAGGGTATTTCTCTATTTCTTTAGGTCTTTAAATCCTGTCAGCAGTGTTTTGTAGTTTTCATTGTACAGTTCTTGCACATATTTCTTAAACACAGCTCCAAATATGTCATTTTTTTGATGCTACTTTTAATAATACTTTTTGGTGATTGTCCTTTCCTTGTATTTAAAGAAAAATATGGTTTATTTTGTATATTTAGCTTACATCCTGTGATATAAGGTACTGCTATAAACTTAGCAGTATTTTTGTGATTCATTAAGATTCTACACACATATACATGTTGTCTGCAAATAAAGACAGTTTTGCTTTTCAATCTGTATGACTTTCATTTCTTTTTCTTGCTTTATTGCAATGAAAAGGAAACTCCACTACAATGTTGAATAAAGGAGGTGAGAATGGACATTCTTACCTTATTCCTAATCTTTGGGAGAACGTATTGTCTTTCACCATTTAGTGTGATGTCAGCTATGGTTTTCATAGGTCTCCTTTATCAGGTGGAATGTCCCTTTTATTATTTGTTTAGTGAGAGTTTTATTATTATTAATTATGAAGGGATATAAAACTTGGTCAAATAATTTTCCTCCATCCAACAAGATTTATCCTATGGTGATTCTTACTTATTTTGTCAATATAGTGAATTACTTTGATAGATCTTATAATACTAAACCAATCTTCTCTCCATGGGATAAACTCTACTTGGTCATGATATGTTATCCTTTGGATATATTTCTGGATTTGTTTTGCTAGTATTTTGCTAAAGATGGCATCTATGTCCATGAGGGATACTGGTCGGTTATGTTCTTTACTTGTAAAGTCTTTACCTGGTTTTGGTATTGGAGTAATGTTGACATTATACTGTGTTTGTAAAAGCTTCCTCTTTATTTTTCTGGGAGATTTTTGTATAGGATTGTATTGTTGATTCTGGAACTATTTTATGGAATTAACAAGTGCAACCATCTAGACCTGGAGTTTTCTTAGTAGGAAGAATTTTTTTTTTTTTTTTTTTAACTATTAACTCAGTTAATACTACAGTGTTATTTAGATTTTCTCATTGTTCTTGTGTGGACTTTGGTAGTTTGTATCTTTCTAGGAATTCGTTTATCTTATCAGTCCTAGCCTGCTAGGGCTGCCATAACGGAAATACCACAAGTGGGTGGCCTTAAAAAACAGAAATTTATTTTCTCACAGTTTAGGAGGCTAAACGTCCCAACCAGGGTCTTGGCTGTGTTGATTTCTTCTGTGGGCCTGTCTTCTAGTTTCTTTCTTTTTTAATTTTTTAATAGTCATTCATTCTTTTTTCTTTTTTTGATTGTACGTAAGGTGAAGGTTTACAGAGCAAATTAGTTTCTCATTAAATAATTAGTACACATATTGTTTTGTGACATTGGTTGCCAACCCCATGACATGTCAACACTCTCCCCTTCTCAGCCTTGGGTTCTACTTTACTGGCTTTCCTGTCTCCTCCTGCCTTCTCATTCCTGTTCCTGAGCTGGTGTGCCCATTTAGTCTCATTTTGATTTATGGGCCTGTCTAATCTTCGGCTGTAGTGTGAACCTCAGGAATGATTTTGGTACTGAGTTTAAAGGCTCTCTTCTAGTTTCTGATGACTGCTGGCAATCCTTGGCATTCCTTGGTGGTCCTTGGCCTCTGCCTTTCCCTTGTGTGTGTCAATTCTGCTCTTTTTATAACTCAGAAATGAGTAGGTTTGTGACCCACCATACTCTGGTATGACCTAATTAACATAAGAAAAGAAAAACACTATTTCCAAACAGGATCACATCCACAGATACAAGGGCCAGGACTTCAATATATATTTCATTGTTGTTGTTAGGTGTCGTCGAGTTTGTTCTGACTCATAGTGACCCCATGTACAACAGAAGGAAATGCTGCCCGGTCCTGTGCCATCCTCATATTTGTTGCTATGTTTGAGCCCATTTCGGAGCCACTGTGTCCCTTTGAGTGCCTTCCAACCCAAGGGGCTCATCTTCTAGCACTGTATCAGACAATGTTCAGCTGCTATCCATAAGGATTTACTGGTCAGTTTTTTTCAGAACTAGACTGCCAGGCTTTTCTTCCTAGTCTGTTTTAGTCTGGAAGCTTGCTAAAGCCTGCCCACCATGGATGACCCTGCTGGTATTTGAAATACCAGTGGCATAGCTGCCAGCATCACAGTAACACACAAGCCACCACGTATGACAAACTGACAGACTAGTGGTGGATATATATTTTGAGGGGACAGAATTCAATCCATAACATCATCTAAGTCCTTGAATTTATTGGCTTAAGTTGTTTGTAAAAATCCTGTATTATTTGTTTAATATCTACAGAATATTTGATTTCTAGTATTGGTAATTTGTGTTTTCCCTCTTTTCCAGACAAGTCTAGCTGCAAGTTTATCAGTTTTTAAAAAAGTATTATCGTGGTAAAATATCTATAACATAAATTTTGCCATTTCAACCATTTTTCAGTGTACACCTGGGTGGCATTAATTACATTCATAATGTTGTGCACCTGTTACTGCTACCTGTTTCCAAAACGTATTCATCACCCCAAAGAGAAACTTTGTACCCATTAAGCAATAACTCCACATTCTCCTCTCCCCCTAGTCCCTGGTAACTTCTGATTAACTTTCTGTCTCTATGAATTTTCCTATTCTAGGTATTTCATATAGTAGAATCATATAAAATGTGTCCTTTCATTCCTGGCTTATTTCACTTAACATGTTTTCAAGGTTTACCCTTATGGTGGTGAACTGTGTGCATAAACATACGCCAGTTGCCTCAAAATTAAAAGCAGTGAAAAGACTGCTAAGATGAGGAATCTACTCTCTGACCTGATTGGGTTGTGCACACAAGATACCTATACAGTGTTGACCGTTGAAAGCTGTTAATATTATTTAAACAGTAAACGACAAGAATGAATTACTTGTAGAAAGTAAACAGTATATGACAGGAACAGATTTGAGGTGAACATGTCCCCTAAACCCCAATGAGTATCCCACTTAGCATTGTAGGGAAAGAACCCACTTATGTCTAAAAGGGGGCCCACTCACTCTTCCCAAATTACCCATGTCGATTTCTGTGTCATCAGGTGGGCACACTGTGGAGCAGTTGTCAGCAGGTGTCTCCCTCTCTCAGCAGGTGTGTCACCAGGTCAGGTCAGGTGTAGCATGGCTGTGTTCATCTCCCTTTCTCTGTCTCTCTCTGTGGCTTTTCCTGGCCAGGTCTGGTTCCCTGTGCTTGGTGGTCTAGCTCTCAGCCAGGAGCTTTGGGATGACCCTGGGTCAGTACCAGGGTTAAGCCGGCATTATGACAGCTCTCAAGGCAAAACTTTCATGGGCAACCCCTATATGGAGCATGTCCAAGTCTCTGCTCTGTTGATGAGACCAGCTCAGCTCTGGGGACCAACCTGCACACCACTGCCATCTTCTTCATGGACGGACTCTGCCCCCCACTGCCGTCTGGTGGTCTCATAGCTCCCGCTGTGGCACATCTGCTGTCGTTTCTCTGCCACTGGACTCTGCTGTGCTTGCTGTCGTTCTCTCTCCCTCTGCAGGTTTATCAGCTCAGTGAGTGTTACCAGCTCGGTGCTATAGCCCTTGACCTGACCTCCCACAGCTCTTCTACGAGGCTCTCAGCCAGGGCCCTGTGTCCCAAAGGACACACTTCCCCACTGGCTGTTGTCAATCAGGAAGCTCCCAAAACCTCTGTGAGATCATCTGCTTACATAGAAAAAAAAAAAAAAAAAAAAAAATAGAACACTCTTTATCAATTTCAGGACATGCCTTTTATAAACCAGCTAATCCCTTAAAAAAAAAGGCAGATCATAAACCTACCAATCCTATTGGGTGGATTTGCTAGCCTCTTTCTTGGATACTAAACTGACCAATCCTTGGGCAGATTGCAGCCCACCAGTCGTTTTGGGAGAATTACAAACCCAGGGCCAGAAAGGCCATGTAAAGAAAATTCATTACACCACAGGTAGCGCATATCATAATCTTTTTCCTTTTTATGGCTAAATAATATTCCATTGTATGAATATACTGCTTTTGTTTACCCATTCATCTGTTTACAGACACTTGAGTTACTTCCATCTTTTGACTATTGCAAATAATGCTGCTGTAAACATCGGTGTGCAAATATCTATTTCATTTCCTGTTTTCAATTCTTTTGGGTATATTCATAGTAATGAAATTGCTGGGTCATATGTTAATTATAAGGAGTCCTGGTGGCACAATGCTAAGTGTTTAGCTGCTAATCAAAAGGTTGGCGGTTTGAACTTATGTAGTGGCTCCATGAGAGAAAGGCCTGGCAGACTGCTCCGGTAAAGATTACAGCCTAGAAAACCCTATGAGGCAGTTCTACTCAGTCACATATGCTCTCTGTAAATCAAATTCTACTCAATGGCATCTAACAACAACAACATAGTAATTCTGTGTTTAACTTTTTGAGGAACCACCAAACTGTTTTCCACAGCAGCTGTAACATTTTACTTATTCACCAGCAATCCAGGAAGATTCCAATTTCTCCACATCTTGCCAACACTTGCTGTTCCGCACCCCCACTTTTTTTTTTTTTTTGATAATAGCTATCCTAGTGGTTGTTAGGAAACCTGGCGGTGTAGTGGTTAAGTGCTACAGCTGCTAACCAAGAGGTCGGCAGTTTGAATCCGCCAGGCGCTCCTTGGAAACTCTATGGGGCATTTCTACTGAGTCCTGTAGGGTCGCTATGAGTTGGAATCAACTTGATGGCACTGGGTTTGGTTTTAGTGGTTGTTAAGTATTATCTTATTGTGGTTTTTATTTGTATTTTTCTAATGCCTGATGATACTGAACATCTTTTCCAATTTTTAATTTGGTTGTCTGTCTTTTTGTGGTTGAGTTGTAGAAATTCTTTGTATATTCTAGATATTAAACCCTTATCAGATACAAGATTTGTAAATATTTTCTCCAGTTCTGTAGGTTGTCTTTTACTTTCTTCATAATGTCCTTTGATGTACACATTTTTAATTGTGAAGAACTCCAATTTATCTATTTTTTCTTTTGTTGCTAATGCTTTTAGTGATATATCTAAGACTCTATTGCCAAATCCAAGGTGATGAAGATTAACCACTCTGTATTCTTGTGTTCTATGATTTTAGCACTTCTGTTTAGGTTGTTGATCCACTTTGAGGTAATTGTTTTATATGGTGCGAGGAAAGTGTCCAACTTCATTATTTTGCATGTGGAAATCCACTCGTTTCAGCATCATTTGCTGAAGAGACTATTCTTTTCTCAGTGAATGGACCATTATTGAAAATCAAATCGCTATAGACATATGAGTTTATTTCTGGACTCTAACTTCTATTTCATTAGCCTATGTATCTATCTTTATGCCAGTACAACACTATTTTTATTGATGTAGATTTGTAGTAAGTTTTTGAAATTGAAAAGTGTTCTCCAAATTTATTTCAACATTGTTTTCACTCTTCAGGACTCCTTGTAATTCTGTATGAATTTAAGGATCAGCCTTACCATTTTTGCAAAGAAGACTGTTGGGATTTTGATAAGGATTGCGTTGAATCTGTGGATCACTTTGGGTAGCACTGACATCTTAACAATACTAAGTCTTCCAATCTATGAAAATGGGATTTCTTTCCATTTATGTAACCAGTTGTCATAGAGTAGACTCTAACTCATTGCAACATCATGTGCGTCACAGTAGAACTGTGCTTGCTCTTTAGGGTTTTCAATGAGTCAGTTTAGACAATCTGTGTTTTTCTAGGAATGTGTCCGTTTCATCTAGATTTTCTAATTTTTCATTGTGTTCATTTATAATCCTTTTTATTTCTGTAAGGTTGATAGGAATGCCCCCACTTTTATTCTGATTTTACTTATTTGCCTTTTTTCTTTTTAAGTTTGTCAGTCTATCCAGTGGTTTGTCCATTTTATCGATCTTTTTAAAGAATCAGTGCTCACTTTTGTTGATTCTCTTCATTGCTTTGTATTCTCTATTTCATTTACTTCCATTTTAATCTGTAGTATTTTCTGCTTTCTGCTAGCTTTGGGTTTAGTTTGCTCTTCTTTTTCTAGTTCCTCATGGTTTAAAGTTAGGTTATTGATACGAAATATTTCTTTTTTTTTAGGCATTTACAACTATAAATTTCCCTCTGAGCACTGGCTTTCTTGCAACTCATAAGTTATAGTAGGTGTGTTTTTATTTTTATTCATCTCTAAGTATTTTCTAATTACCCTTGTAATTTTTTCCTTCAAGCCATTGGTTATTTAAGAGAGTGCTGTTTAATTTTCACTTTTTCAAATTTTTTAGTTTATCAATTTTTATGGATTTGTTTCAAAGGAACAACTTTTGGCTTTATTGATTTTTAAATTGTCTATTTCATTGCCTTACGTTTTCATTTTTATTATTGCTTTTCTTTTACTTTGAGTTTAATTTCCTCTTCTTTTACTAGCTTCTTAAGATGGAAAATTAGATAATTAGTATTAGACTTTTCAACCCTCCTTTTCTAATATAAGAATTTAAAGCTATAACTTTTTTCCTAAACATTACTTTAGCTACATATCACAGATTTTAGTATATTGTGTTTTCATTTTTATTCAGTTAAAGATGTTTTCTAATTTCCCTTGTAATTTCTTCTTTGGCCCTTGGTGATTTACTGTTGTGCTGTTTAATTTTAAAATATTTGGGGAGTTTTCCAAATATTTTTAAGTTTTATATTTCTAATTCAATTGTAGAATGCACTCTGCATGACTTCCTTTGAAAATTATTGAGACATATTTTATGGCCGGACATGTGGTCTATTTTGGTAAATGTTCCATGTACACATCAAAAAAGCATCTGTTCTGCTGATTTGGGGTATAAAAAAACCCCAAAAAGCCAAACCCATTGCTGTCAAGTCGATTCCGACTCATAGCGATCTTATAGGACAGGATAGAACTGCCCCCTAGGGTTCCCAGGGAGTGGCTGCTGAATTTGAACTGCCGACCTTTTGGTGAACAGCTGAGCTCATAACGACTGCATCACCAGGGCTCCGGTTTGGTGTGTAGTGATTTATATATATCAATTAGGTTAAGTTTATTGATAGTGTTGTTTAAGTCTTCCATGTCTTTACCAATCTTCTGTGCACAATTCTATTGATTACTGAGAAAGTTTCTGTTAAAATATGCAATTATAAGTTGTGGCTTTGTCTATTTCTCCTTTCAATTCTGTTACTTTTTGCTTCAAATATTTGGAAGCTTTCCAGTGTAACTTTAATATCTTCTTAAATTATAATGTGTGAGGTTTAGAATTTAAGAAATATATTTAATAAGTAAATTTACACTAAATTCTTTATTTTTCTTGTCCATTTTTTTTCTTTTTGGTGATATTTTATGTAAGAACATTAGACCTTGGCCTGTGATGTTTGTTGCAAACTTTTTTTCTTTTGATTCTTTATGCTTTGGTAAGCAGAAAAATTTTTATTTTTATGTAGTTGAATTTTTCAGTCTTTTAAAAAAATGACTCCTGGGCTATGGGTCATAACTGAGAAAGTCTTCTTCCACTTTGATATTTCAAAAATATATTTTGTTTTCTGTTAATTTTTTTTTCAGTTTTTTTGCACTTATGTTTTTGGTTCATTGAGAATTTTATGATGTAAGATATAGTTCCAAGGTTATATTTTTAAATATAGTACCAAGTTTTTTCAGTGCCATCTTTTCCCTCCCAATTGAAATGATGCCTTTATTATATAACAAATTCTTGTATGTGCTTGAAACTCTTTCTATCTTTTCTGTTTAGCTTCTGAGTATGTTTAATTATATCTCAATATCTCAATTATAATTATTGCATTTAGAACATTTAATTAGGTAGATCTTGCACATTAAAAAAAGTGCATTTCTATTGTAAATTTAGCTTTTCTATTGGTTATTTTTATAAATAAAACATGTTGACTTTTGTGTACTTAGTCATTTCTCTGAATTCCATGTTGTTCATAATAGCTTTTTAGTTGATTTTCCTTGGTTTTCCATGTATATAATCCTATGGTATGTGTGATGCTTAATTTTATGTATCAACTATAACTTCCAGTGGTTTGGCCAAACAGTAGTCTAGCTGCTGTTCTGTAATGTGATATAATATAATGTGATCACTTTCTATAATGAAATGTAATGTAATCAGTCAATCAGCTGAAAAGAATTTCCTTAGGGCGTGTCTGCCTCCAGAGTATAAATAGATATTTTAGCAGAACTCTCTCTCTCTCTTCACTCTGCACTCTTTCTGTCACCTGACCTATAGACCTTAGAATGTAAGCCTGCAAGAGTCAGCCTGCTGCCTGACCTATGGATTTTGGTCTTGCCAGTCCCCACAATCATGTGAGGCAATTCATTGAAGTAAATCTCTCTCTCTCTACTTCTCTCTCTTTTTTCTCTCTCTCTCTCTCTCTATAAGTGTGTGTGTGTATATATATATATATATATATATATATATATATATATATATATATATATATATACACACCAACCAAACCAACTGCCATCACGTCTATTCCGACTTATAGCGACCCTATAGGACAGAGTAGAACTGCCCCATTACCAGGTTTCCAAAGCTGTAAATCTTTACCAAAGCAGACTGCCACATCTTTCTCCTGCAGAGAGCTGCTGGTGGTGTCGAATTGCTGACCTTTCAGTTAGCAGCCTACCACTTTAACCACTGCGCCACTAGAACTCCATAGATATACACAACCTACTAAAAATCCATTGTTGTGGAGTTGATTCCAACTCATAGCAACCCTATAGGACAGAGTAGAACTGCCTCATAGGCTTTCTAAGGAGTGGCTGGCGGATTAGAACCGCTGACCATTTGGTTAGCAGCCGTAGCACTTAATCACTACGCCACCAGGGTTTCCATAGATATGTATAGATACATAAATATATCTTGCTGGTTCTGTTTCTCTAGAAAACCCTAAGAAAATATGTAAATAATTTAACCTTCTTTCTAATTTATATAGTTATGTATCTTTTTCTTCTCTAATTGCCTTGGCCAATATGTCCAGAAAAATGTTGAATAGTGATGGTGATAACTGACATCCTTGTTTCTGACTTTAAGCAGAAGCTCCAATTTTTCCTTATAAAACATGATACTGTCGTTGAGATTGGCATGCATATGTTTTATTATGTTAAAGAAGTATCTATATGGTCTTTTCAATTACCTCATATACGTGTGAGAGCTGGACAATGAAAAAGGAAGACAGAATCAAAATTGTGATGTTGATGAAGAATAGTGAATATACCACGGTGGACTGCCAGAGAACAAACAAATAAGTCTTAAAAGAAGTACAACCAGAATGCTCCTTAGAAATGAAGACAGCAAAACTTTGCCTCACTTTACTGTGGGCACATCATCAGGAAAGACCAATCACTAGAAAAGGACATCATGGTTTGTAAAGTAGAGGGTCAGTGAAAATGAGAGAAACCCTAAATGAGACAAATTGACACAATAGCCAAAATGAACTCAAACATACCAGTGATCATCCAAATGGCTCAGGACTGGGCAGTGTCTCATTCTATAAGGTTACCATGAGTTGAAGCCAACTAGATGGCAACTAACAACAACAACAACAACAACAACAACAACAACAACATACGTTCCTATTTTATTAAAATCTTAATTTTATTAAGAGCTGATGTTGAAGAATGTCTTTTCAGCATTTTTGGGTAATGATGCTTAGATCAAGAAATAAGAAACAAAATGGAAAATATTAATACATTTGACTATATTAAATTAAAACTTGTTCTTCATAAACAGAATGAAAAATCAAATCACAAACTGGGAGAAAATGTTTGAAACAGGAATTGTACGTAGAATATATAAAGGACTACTACAAATTAATATTTTTCCATATAAAAACAAAAAAAAACCAAACCCAGTGTCGTCAAGCTTTGCAAAATAATAAAAAAGGCTAATAACCCAATAGAAAAAAAGGCAAAAGACATGAACATAAATGAATGTTAAATTTTATCAAATGCCTTTCCAGCATATTTGGCAATGATCCTTCACGGATTTCCTAACACTATACTTTTTTTTTTTTACATTTCTGGATCTGCATTTTGTTTGCTTATATTTTCATTAGGCATTTTGCATTGATATGCTTGAGAAGTCCATCTATGGTTTTGAATTTTTTAGTGTGCTGTCTTTTTAAGGTTTAGGGATTAATGCCATGTTTCATTTATACATGCCCTTTTTTATTCTTTGGAATAGTTTAATAGCATCAGAAATTATTCACCTTTAAAAATTTGGTAGGTTTTCCCTTATGAAATAATCTGAACAAGGTACTTTTATCGATGGTGGTTATGAGTGTGTGGTAATGGGGAGTGGTGGTACATAGCTCTTTGACAACTGTTATGGATCGGATTGTGTCCACTAAACAGATATGTTGAAGTCTTAACCCCTGGTGTTTGTGAATATGACCTTGTATGAAAATAGAGTCTTTGAAGATGTTATCAGTTAAGTTAGCATGAAGTTACAGAGAATAGGGCGGGTCCCAATCCAATATGAGTGGTGTGCTTATAAAAGAGGAGAAGAGACACAAAGACAGAAACAGAGGGAAGAATGCCATGTGACAATGAAGTTTTGCTGCAGCTGTAAGGTAAGGAACACCCTGGTTTACCACTGCTGGGAGAGGCAAGAAAAGATCTTCCTCTAGAGCCTTTCAACAGAGCGTGGCCCTGCCAACACTCTGAATTTGGACTTCTAGCCTTCAGAAGTGTAAGACAATAAATTTCTGTCATTTGACAAACCAGGCCTAACCCATTGTCATTGAGTAGACTCATAGCAACCTCGTAAGGACAGAGTAGAAATGTCCTGTAGGGTTTCCAAGGCTGTAAATCCTTACAGAAGCAGAATGCCACATCTTTCTCCTGTGGAGCAACTGGTGGGTTCGAACCACTGATCTTTTAGGTTAAAGCCTATGGCTTTAATCACTGTACCACCAGGGCTTCTTTCTGTCATTTTAAGTCATCCACTTCGTGGCACTTTTTTATAGCATCCCCAGAAAACTAACGTGACAATTTTTTCTTTCTTTTATATTTATTTTTCTTTTGGCTTTCTGTCTTCTTTATAGTCAGTTTTGTAACTTATATTTCCCAGAGAATTATGAAATGTCTACCTCTGCCACTTTTTTATATTACGTCTTCACTATGAAAATGGCCTCCAAACTTGTTTTTCCACTTCACTGGGACACCACACCAATTCTTCCACACTGTTGCCAGAGTTCTCTCTCTAAAACGTGGGACTGCTCATTTCTTTCCCTTGCCTAAACAAAAACTAAGGAAAACTTTTCAGCGACTCCTCATTGTTGTTGTTGTTGTTAGGTGCTGCCGAGTCGGTTCCAACTCACAGCGACCCTATGCACAACAGACCGAAACACTGCCCGGTCCTGTGCCATCCTTACAATCATTGTCATGCTTGAGCTCATTGTTGCAGCCACTGTGTCAATCCACCTTGCTGAGGGTCTTCCTCTTTTCCACTGACCCTGTATTCTGCCAAGCATGATGTCCTTCTCCAGGGACTGATCCCTCCTGACAACATGTCCAAAGTATGTAAGATGCAGTCTCACCATCCTTGCTTCTAAGAAGCATTCTGGTTGCACTTCTTCTAAGACAGATTTGTTCCTTCTTTTGGCAGTCCATGGTATATTCAATATTCTTCACCAACACCACAATTCAAAGGCGTCAGTTCTTCTTTGGTCTTCCTCATTCATTGTCCAGCTTTCACATGCGTATGATGTGATTGAAAATACCATGGCTTGGGTGAGGCTCACCTTAGTCTTCAGGGTGCCATCTTTGCTCTTCAACACTTTGAAGAGGTCCTTTGCAGAAGATTTGCCCAATGCAATGCGTCTCTTGATTTCTTGACTGCTGCTTCCATGGGTGTTGATTGTGGATCTAAGTAAAATGAAATCCTTGACAACTTCAATCTTTTCTCCGTTTATCGTGCTGTTGCTCATTGGTCCAGTTGTGAGGATTTTTGTTATCTTTATGTTGAGGTGTAATCCATACTGAAAGCTGTGGTCTTTGATCTTCATTAGTAAGTGCTTCAAGTCTTCTTCGCTTTCAGCAAGCAAGGTTGTGTCATCTGTATAACGCAGGTTGTTAATGAGCCTTCCTCCAATCTTGATGCCCCGTTCTTCTTCATATATTCTAGCTTCTTGTATTATTTGTTCAGCGTAGGTATGGTGAAAGAATACAACTCTGACGCACACCTTTCCTGACTTTAAACCAATCAGTATCCCCTTGTTCTGTCAGAACAACTGCCTCTTGATCTATGTAAATGTTCCTCATGAGCACAATTAAGTGTTCTGGAATTCCCATTCTTCGCAGTGTTATCCAGTTTGTTATGATCCACACAGTCAAATGCCTTTGCATAATCAATAAAACACAGGTAAACACCCTTCTGGTATCTCTGCTTTCAGCCAGGATCCATCTGACATCAGCAATGATATTCCCGGTTCCATGTCCTCTTCTGAAACCGGCCTGAATTTCTGACAGTTCCCTGTCAATATACTGCTGCAGCAGTTTTTGAATGATCTTCAGTAGAATTTTGCTTGCGTGTGATATTAATGATGTTGTTCTATAATTTCCACATTCGGTTGGATCACCTTTCTTGGGAATAGGCATAAATATGGATCTGTTCCAGTCAGTTGGCCAGGAAGCTGTCTCCTAGATTTCTTGGCATAGACAAGTGAGCACCTCCAGCGCTGCATCTGTTTGTTGAAACATCTCATTGATATTCCATCAATTCCTGGAGCCTTGTTTTTCGCCAATGCCTTCAGAGCAGCTTGGACTTCTTCCTTCAGTACCATTGGTTCCTGATCATATGCTACCTTTTGAAATGGTTAAATATCGACTAATTCTTTTTCGTGTAATGACTCTGTGTATTCCTTCCATCTTCTTTTGATGCTTCCTGCATCATTTAATATTTTTCCCGTGGAATCCTTAGGTATTGCAACTCGAGGCTTGAAATTTTTCTTCAGTTCTTTCAGCTTGAGAAATGCCAAGCATGTTCTTCCCTTTTGGTTTTCCATCTCCAGCTCTTTGCACTTTTCATTATAATACTTTATTTTGTCTTCTCGAGGAAAAAAAAAAAACCCATTGAAATGTTCTGTTCAGTTCTTTTACTTCATGATTCTTCCTTTTGCTTTAGCTGCTCAATGCTCAACAGCAAGTTTCAGAGTCTCCTTTGACATCCACCTTGGTCTTTTCTTTCTTTCCTGTCTTTTCAGTGACCTCTTGATTTCTTCATGTATGATGTCCTTGATGTCATTCCACAACTTGTCTGGTCTTTGGTCACTAGTGTGCAATGCGTCAAATCTATTCTTGAGATGGTCTCTAAATTCAGGCGGGATATACTCAGGCCGTATTTTGGCTCTTGTGGACTTGCTCCGATTTTCTTCAGTTTCAGCTTGAACTTGCATGTGAGGAACTGATTGTCTGTTCCACAGTCGGCCCCTGGCCTTGTTCTGACTGATGATATTGAGCTTTTCCATTGTCTCTTTCCACAGATGTAGTCAGTTTGATTTCTGTGTGTTCCATCCGGCAAGGTCCATGTGTATAGTTGCCGTTTATGTTGGTGAAAGAAGGTATTTGCAGTGAAGAAGTCATTGGTCTTGCAGAATTCTATCATTCGATCTCTGGGATTGTTTCTATCACCAAGGCCATATTTTCCAACTACTGATCCTTCTTCTTTGTTTCCAACTTTCACATTCCAATTGCCGGTGATTATCAATGCATCTTGACTGTATATTCAATCAATTTCAGACTGTAGCAGCTGATAAAAATCTTCTATTTCTTCATCTTTGGCTCTAGTGGTCGGTGTGTAAATTTGAACAATAGTCGTATTAACTGGTCTTCCTTGTAGGCGTATGGATATTATCCTATTACTGACAGCGTTGTACTTCAGGATAGATCTTGATACGTTGTTTTTGATGATGAATGCAACACTATTCCTCTTCAAGTTGTCATTCCCAGCATAGTAGACTATATGATTTTCTGATTCAAAATGGCCAATACCAGTCCGTTTCAGCTCACTAAAGCCTAGGATATCAATGTTTATGCGTTCCATTTCATTTTTGATGATTTCCAATTTTCCTAGATTCATACTTCATACATTCCAGGTTCCGATTATTAATGGATGTTTGCAGCTGTTTCTTCTCATTTTGAGTTGTGTCACATCAGCAAATGAAGGTCCCGCAAGCTTTACTCCATCCACATCATTAAGGTCCACTCTACTTTGAGGACGCAGCTCTTCCCCAGTCATCTTTTGAGTGCCTTCCAACCTGGGAGGCTCATCTTCCAGCACTATATCAGACAATGTTCTGCTGCTATTCATAAGGTTTTCACTGGCTGATGCTTTTCAGAAGTAGACTGCCGGGTCCTTCTTTTAGTCTGTTTTAGTCTGTAAGCTCAGCTGAAACCTGTCGTCCATGGGTGAATCTGCCGGTATCTGAATACCGGTGGCATAGCTTCGAGCATCACAGCAACACACAAGCCCCCACAGTATGACAAACTGACAGACACGTGGATAATCATGGGTAAATCAAGACCAATCTAAGTATTATGTGCTTTACTATTCTCGTTTTCCACACTTGCCTCCGGGACTCAAGTTGTTTACTTTGCCTAAAGTGATCTCCTCATTTCCTTCTCTGTTCCTTAGCTGGTGGAATATTTTAAGGCTTAGATACATTATGAGCTCCTGAAGTTATAACTTAGGTTTTGTTCATCTTAATATCTCTAGTACCAATGTCGAGCACATGCATGCTCATTACATATAATTGATCAGTACTTGCTTGCTGAGTCACATCAGCTTTATGTATTTGTTTTTGTGTTAATAGGATATGCGTGTGGTTATTATGGTAATCCTTTATAAGGTAAGTAATCTGAAAGGTGTTGGGAGTGGGAGGGGAAGCAGGTACAAACCTGGCTTAAAGGTACAGGCAGGACCTGGCCTCCTAGCATTTCTACCATTTGAGCAAGGATGACAAGATTTCTCCCTCATCTAGCTACCAATTCCCCCAACACAGACACATAAGCACATGCACACATACAAACACACACACACACACCACAAGAGGTAGTAAGTGAATTAATATATTGCCTTGGGTCCACTTGAATATCTGCCCGAAGTTGATGATCCCAGGGAAACACCAAATCTCAGGGTATTTTTCAAATCTCAGTTGTCAGCCTTTTCCCCTATGGATTTCTGAATCCAGAGATTGAGTATATCCCTCAGTCTGTCCATCAGCACTGAATGAGCATATGAATTTAGGTTGTTAAGAGTCAGGCTAATGTTTCTGCTGGTAGCTTTCTTCCTCTAAGGATACAGATCTATGTTCTGAGTATAATTTTGAGAGTTCAAAACTAGATGGCATGTAGGAAACCAAATACTCCACTCTCCTTCTCAACAATGCCAGACTCTGCAAATATTGCCAGTCAGCTGCTAGGGTAAGTGTGGCTGGCTTTCTATTCCTATTCCTCAGAATTGCCAGGAATGTCTGCTTGCCTGGGCAGTGATGCCACCTTAGTGCTGATGTTCACGTAATATTTGTTCATCTGAAGGACCAGAATAACAAAGGAACTTTGTTCAAAACAACATTTCAAATCAGATCATTTTAAACTAATGCTTATTTGGTTCTTTGTTCCAGACATGAGAAAAACATACAAACAAACAAAAAAACTGGAGCCTCACAGATTTCCAAATTTTTATTTTCATCAAACTAAACTACCTCATCTTGAAAACTGTATTCACATGTTTTCATACTTATTCTACTCAATAGTTCCCATTTCAGTGTAGATGAATTATGGTTGTGTTTTTTACAATTGCTTAAATCTAAAGTGACTATTAATGTGTGTACTAGAACTCGGAAAACATTGTTTTCTGCAGCTTATAGGTCTTTTATTGGTCTAGAGTAGAAAAAAAAACACTACATGCAACCTTATTCCCAATTGAAATTGTATTTTGGTTTTTCAATTTTTATCTGTATACTTTAGGAAATTGTTCCTGTATCAGTTCCATATCAGATAACAGAAAGAGTATCCATGGTAACTCCCAGCATCTTTCGACGTTTCGTTCTCTTTTTTTCCTTTCACAACCATCTCAATTCTTTTATTTCAGCCATGTAAATATATTTTATAGATCTCACATCCCCCCAAAGTCATAATAGAATCCAAATAAAATCATACCAATACAATAGCAATAAGATTTTGAAAAGGAATAATATATCAGTAAAAGTGCTAAAAATGTTTCTTAACACTTTGAGTCTTAAGATTCTGCCTACCTCGTTGTGATAAAGGAAATAGGGTAAAATAATGGATTTGGACTTTCTTAGAGTGATGTGGCTGGCATTATGATTTCTTAACATTACACTTATAAAGCAGACTTTCAGGCATTGGGGGAGAAATCTTGCTATGGTAATAGAATATTCCAGAAGGAGTTCTGGTGGATTTATGAGGGAGAGCCAGAAATGGGCAGGTACCAGAGGGAGGGTTAGAGTAAACCCAGGGGTTGGCTGAGAAGGCAGAAGGAAAAGAAGGAAAGTGAGACTGGAAGAAAAAAGGGTTGGGGGAATGGAACACAGTCCCAGGGAAGTAGCCCCAAATATAAATTTGCTCAGCAAGTTTTCACACAGACCTTGCTACAAGACCCTGGGTTTGGTTCTTGACTTGGCTATTTACGAGCACTTAAAAAAAAAAAAATAAATAAAAATAAATTTTTTTTTCACCTTGAGAGTCACTTTACTTTTCTGAGTTTTTCTTTCCATGTCTGAAGATGAGAAAAAGAATGCCCATTTTCTGGGGTTGTTGAAAAGATTAGAAGAGATAAACACAGATAATATATTCAAAGTTTTCAGTCTAGTGCCTGGTCAGTACTTGACAAAGGTTAATTTTCTTTCTCATCTCTGGGTTCCTTTCTTATTCTCCCTGAAGCCTGGGGATTAATGGAGAAAGGTCTCTAAATACAGAATTGGATTGCTGTTTATTCACTTTTTATAATATGGCCTCTTCAATGGCCTTCATTCCAGTAGAAACCAAATTGTGTTAATACACACCCAGGAAATTATATGTGTGAACGTTCAGAAGGTTCTTGTACTATTCCCAGAACATAGTTGGGTTCAAGAAATAGATACTGCTGTTAATTCACAGGTACTCAGTCCTACTGACTTGATCAGATGCACTTGAGCTGGCTGGAAGCTGTGATCTTCCTGTAGACCACTTCAGGTAGATAGGCACTTCCTTAGTCCCCACCATCACCCTAAACTTTCTTGCTAGTACACTTTTACTTTCACTCCCAGTATAAGGCCAAGATACTTCTTAGCTCTTGGTAAATGGAGTTTCCTTGATTTTTAACCTCCTCTTCATTAGACCAAGTCTGACTCATCCTTAAATCTCAGACTACCTGTCAATAAACAGGAAAATCTTTCCAATCCCCTTGGACTTGGTTAGACTTGCTATTGTATGCTATCTTAGCACTCTGTACTTCTCTTTCACAGTATTTATTATGATTACAAGTATAATAATTATTTGTGTATACAGTGAACCCCGTATCTCGTTAACTGCACAATTTCTAGCACCTAGTACAGTTCTTGGACCATGAGAGGAAACCAATAAATATTCGTTGATTGACTGGTCTCAGAAATGGTTGTTTAAGGCAGGTTTTGGTGACTCACTTTAGTTTAAAATTTGGCTTTAAGTTAAAGACTTGGCTTCAGTTACAACTCCAAAGCTTTCTGAGTACTCTGCCATGTACAGTGCTGCTGTGATAAACCTGCCTTACGGGAGGCAGTTGGGGGCAACCAACTGCTTATTTTAATTATATATGGGAAACAAATTAGGGTGAGAACTTCTCTTATACTCTTCCATTCCTAAATCAGGACAATTTTTGGTACCCACTCACAACAGAACCAAGTTCACAAAAGAACAATTCTAATTCTGAAAGACATAAATTTTATCCAACTTGTCATGGATTGAATTGTGTCCCCTGCAAATATGTGTCAACTTGGCTAGGCCATGATTCCCAGTATTATGTGATTGTTCTCCATTTTGTGATATAATTATCCTTTCTTTTGTAATTGTTGTAAATACTAAACACTATTTGTTAATGAGGCAGGATCAGTGTGGGGTCACAGCATTACAAAAAAGTGTGGCTCAAGTCACACCCTTACTCAAGCCACACCTTCTCTTGAGTCACACATTTTATCTTACAAGAGATGAAAGGAGAGAGAAGCAGGCAGAGAGAGGAGGGACCTCATTACCACAAAGAAAGAAGACCCAGGGTCGCTGTGCTGAGAACCTCTTAGACCCAGGGGAAGACTGATTCCAGGCCACATGGAGATATCCAAGGGACCAGGAAACAAGCTGAAGAGACAAGGACCTCCTTAGAGCTGACAGAGAGAGAAAGCCTTCTCCTAGAAGCTGGCACCCTGAATTCAGACTTCTAGCCTTCTAAACTGTGAGAAAATAAATTTCTGTTTGCTAAAGAGATCCATTTCTGGTATTTCTGTCATAGCAGCACTAGATAACTAAGACACTACTCAGCTAACTTTATTGAGTCATTGCTATTTCCAAAGTGCTGCTCTAGGCCAGTGGTTCTCAAACATTACAGCACATCGGAATCATCTGGAAGGCTCCTTAAAACCGAGACTGCATATGGTTGGGGACTTCAATACTTCATTTTCAGCAACTAACAGAACTACTAGACAGAAAATTAACAAGGATATAGAACTGAATATCAAACGATAGGACCCAATTGACATTTACAGAATACTCCAGCCAATGAAAACAATATATACATTCTTTTGAAGCACCCATAGAGCAGTCATCGAAATAGACCATATTTTGTGTCATAAGACAAGCCATCACAAATTTAAAGAATTGAAAACACAGAGTACGCTCCCTGACGATAATGGAATCAAACTAGAAGTCAATAACAGACAAGAGGATATCTCCAAACACTTAGAAATTAAGCAACGCACTTGCAAGTAACCTATGAGTCAAAGAGGCAACGTCAAAGGAAATAAAAATTGCATAGAACTGAATGAAAATGAAAGCATAACATATGAAAATTTGTGGGATGCATCTAAAGCCGTTCTAAAAAGGTTAAATGCTTATATTAGAAAAGAGGTTTTCAAGTCAGTAGTGTAAGTTCCTATCTCAAGAAATTAGAAAAATAAGAGCAAAATAAACCCAAAGCAAGTAGGAAGAAGGAAATAAGATAGCAGAGTCAATGAAATTGAAAAAAAAAAAGAACCACTCGAGAAAGTTAAAGGCCCCTGGGTGGCCCAACCAATCTGTGCTTCACTATTAACGTAAAGGTTCGCAGTTTGAACCTACCCAGTAGTGCTGCACTGAAGAAAAACCTGGTGATCTGTTCCATAAAGATTACAGCCAAGAAAACCTTAGGGAGCAGTTCTACTCTTTAACATATGGGGTCTCCATGAGTTGGAATAGACTTGATGGCAATGGATTTTTTTTTCATTTTATAAAAAGTTAATGAAATAAAAAACTAGTTCTTTGAAAAACCAATACAACTGATAAGCTTTTAGTAAGCCTGCCAAACATAAAAAGAGAGAAGACACAAATCACAAACTTCTGTAATGACAAGGGTTATCACTAAGATCCTAGGTATTAAAAGGATAATAAGATAGCTATTAAAGGGATAAAAAGAAAATACTATAAACAACCTCACACACATGAATATGTCAATTTAGAAGAAATGGACCAATATCTTGAAAATCACAATGTAGCCAAGGTCAGCCAAGATGAGACAGATAACCTGAGTAGCCCTATAATAATTAAAGAAATTGAATTTGTAGTTAAAAATCACTCATAAATAAATCTCCAGGTCCAGAAGCTTTGATTAGAGAATTTTGACAAACATAAAAGCATTAACACCTATTTTAAATAATATCTTAAAAATTGGAAGAGGCAACACTTCTAACTAATTTTATGAAGTCAGTATTACCTCATAAATAAGTCCAGACAAAATGCTCCAGAAGAAAACTACAGACCAATATCTTTCATGAACTTAGGTGCAAAAATATTCAACAAAATTTTAGCAAATCAAATCCAACAATGTATAAAAGGAATAATTACCCATCCAAGTGGGATTTATTCCAGGCATGTAAGGTTGGTTCAACATCTGAAAATCAATCAGTGTAATCAACTATATCATCAAGATAAAGAAGAACAATCACATGGTCATATCAATTGACACACAGAAAAAGATTTGGCAAAATGCAACTCTCATTCATGATAAAAACTTTCGGCATACTAGGAGAAGAGGGGAACTTTCTCAGTCACATAAAGAGCATCTAAAAAATTCTGCAGATAATATTTAAACGATGACAGACAAAATGCTTTCCCTTTAAGATCAGGAACAAGGCAAGGACATCTGCTTTTACTACTCTTATTCAACACAGTGCCGAAAATCCTAGCCAGTGCAATAAAATAAGGAAAAGAAATAAAAGGTATTGTCATGGATTGCACTGTGTCCCCCCAAAATATGTGTCAACTTGGTTAGGCCATGATTCCCAGTATTGTGTGGCTCTCCATTTTGTGATTTTTCCTATGTGCTATAAATCATAATCTCTGACTATGGTTAAAGAGGATTAGGGTGGGATGTAACACCCTTGTTCGGGTCACATCCTTGATCCAATATCCAATGTAAAAGGAGTTTCCTTGGGGTGTGGCCTGCATCACCTTTTATCTTACAAGAGATAAAAGGAAAGGGAAGCAAGCAGAGAGTCAGGAACCTCATACCACCAAAAAAGCAGTGCTGGGAGTACCGTGTGTCTTTGGACCTGGGGTTCCTGCGAGGAGAAGCTCCTAGTCCAGGAGAAAATTGATGACACGGACCTTCTGCCTGAACCAACAGAGAAAGCCTTTCCCTGGAGCTGATGCCCTGAATTTGGACTTGTAGAATACTAGACTGTGAGTAAATACATTTTTTTTTGTTAAAGTTATCCACTTGTGGTATTTCTTTTATGGCAGCACTAGATAACTAAGACAGGTGTACAGGTTGGAAAGAAGAAATTAAGCTGTTTCTATATGCACACAAAATAATTGTCTATGTAGAAAATCCCAAGGAATCTACAACAAAACAAAACAAAACAAAAAAACTCAAACAAAACAAGAACTAATTAAGTGAGCTCAGTAAGATCATAGAATACAAGACCACACAGAAAATTTAATTGCTTTTTCATATACTGATGACAGGTTGAAATGAAAATAAAAAACATAATACCATTTACAATTTCTCCAAAGCAAATGAAATAGCTAGGAATAAATCTAACAAAACACATGCAGGATTGTAATGACGAATATTACAAAATACTGATGAAAGAAAAATATTTGGCAAGATATGTTATGTTTATGGATTGGAAGACAACATAGTAAAAGACATCAACTTTCCCTAAAGTGGTCTATAGAGTTAACATAATTCCTCTTCAAACATCCACAAGGTTTTTTGTAGACACAAAAATCAAAACCAAACCCACGGTGGTCCAAGGAGTGCCTGGTGGATTTGAACTGATGATCTTTTGGTTAGCAGCTGTAGCACTTAACCACTACACCACCAGGGATAGGCAGGCTTATTCTAAAATTCATATGGCAAGAGAAAGACTCTAGAAGAGCCAAGATGATTCTGAAAATAAAAGCAAGGTGAAGGGAATAACCTTCCTGATGTTAAGGCTACAATATAACTGCAGTAATCAAAACAGTGTGGAACTGGCAAAGGGATAGACACACAGATCAATGGAACACAATAGAACACAGAAACAGACCCACACAAATATGTCCAATTAAATTTTGACAAAGGAGCAAAAGCAATCAAATCAATGGAAGAGTGATAACTGTTTCGATAAGTGGTTCTGGAACAATTGGACATCCATTGGAAAAAGAAGAAAAAGAAAAAAGAACCTCAACTTAAATCTCACTCTTCACACAAAAATCAACTGGAAATGGATCAGAGACTTAAACATGAAACATAAAACTATAAAACTTCCAGAAAAGTAGGAGAAAATCTTTGGGGTTTAGGGCTAAGCAGAGTCTTTAGACTTGATACCTAAACCATGACTCATAGAAGAAAATTTGATAAATTGAACCTCATCAAAATTAAAGATGTTTGCCCTGATTCAGGGCTTGCTAAGATGGTAGTAAGATCAATTATAGACAGGGAAAGATATTTGCAAACTGCATATCCAACAATGAAGTTGTATCTCATATATATAAAGAACTCCTAAAACTCAGCAGTGAAAAAGCAGTCCAATTAGAAAATGGGCAAATAATACAGATATTTCATCAAAGAAGATATATATTAAAAAACAAAAAACCAAACCTGTTGCCGTCAAGTCAATTCTGACACAGAGCAACCCTATAGGGTAAAACTGCCCCATATGGTTCCCAAGGAGCGACTGGTGGATTCTAATGGCCAACCTTTTGGTTAGCAACCGAGCTCTTAACCACTGCACCACCAGGGTTCCATTGAAGAAGATACACAGATGGCAAAGAAGCATGAAAAGTTGCTCAACATTACTAGCCATTAAAGGAATGCAAATTAAAACCACAATGAGTTATCTCTACTCATCTATCATGATGGCTAAAAGGTATAAAAACAAAACAAAACAAAAAACATAAGAATCCCAAATATTGGTGAAGATGTGGAGAAATTAAATAACTCTTACATTACTGGTATGACAAATGGAGACTCGTGGGGTAAATGGGACAGACACTCTGAAAAAATAGTTTGGTAGTTCTTTTAAAACTAAAAGCAGACATTTGATGGAAACTGGACTCTTGGGCATAGACCCAGAGAAATGAACACTTACTAGCCTGCAGAAACTTGTACATGAATGTTCATAGAAAATTTATTTGTAATAGCCTCAAGTTAGAAACTATCCAAACTATCCTTCAATAGGTGACTGGTTAAACAGCCTGTGGTACATCCATACTACGGAATACTACTGAGTAAAAGAAGGAAAAGATGGTCAATACATGCAACAACTTGGGTAAACCTCAGGGAAATATGCTGAATGAAAACAGGCAACCTTGAAAGATTACATACTGCATGATTCCATTTACATAACCTTTGTGAAATAACATAATTATAGAGATGGAGAATGTATTGGTGGTCTCTAGGGGCTCAGTCAATGTTCAACCGTTTCAAGAGGTGACATATGATCAGGAACCCATGGTACTGAAGGAAGAAGTCCAAGCTGCTCTGAAGGCACTGGCGAAATACAAGGCTCCAGGAATTGATGGAATATCAATGAGATGTTTCAACAAACAGATGCAGCTCTAGAGGTGCTCACTCATCTATGCCAAGAAATATGGAAGACAGCCTCCTGGCCAACTGACTGGAAGAGACCCATATTTATGCCTATTCCCAAGAAAGGTGATCCAACTGTATGTGGAAATTATAGAACAATATCATTGATATCACATGCAAGCAAAATTCTACTGAAGATCATTCAAAAAGGGCTGCAGCAGTATATTGACAGAGAACTACCAGAAACTCAGGCTGGTTTCAGAAGAGGACATGGAACCAGGCATATCATTGCTGGTGTCAGACAGATCCTGGCTGAAAGCAGAGAATACCAGAAGGATGTTTAGCTGTGTTTTAGTGACTATGCAAAGGCATTCGACTGTGTGGATCATAACAAACTATGGATAACATTGTGAAGAATGGGAACTCCATAACAATTGTGCTCTTGAGGAATCTTTACATAGATCAAGAGGCAGTTGTTCTGACAGAACAAGGGGATACTGATTGGTTTAAAGTCAGGAAAGGTGTGCACCATACCTGTGTATGTATGCTGAGCAAATAATCTGAGGAGCTGGACTATATGAAGAAGAATGGGGCATCAGGATTGGAGGAAAATTCATTATCAACCTGTGTTATGCAGATGACAGAACCTTGCTTGCTGAAAATGAAGAGGACTTGAAGCATTCACTAATGAAGATCAAAGACCACAGCCTTCAGTATGGGCTGCACCTCAACATAAAGGAAACAAAAATCCTCACAAATGGACCAATGAGCAACATCATGATAAACAGAGAAAAGATTGAAGTTGTCAAGGATTTCATTTTACTTGGATCCACAATCAACAGCCATGGAAGCAGCAGTCAAGAAATCAAAAGACTCATTGCATTGGGTAAATCTGCTGCAAAGGGCCTCTTTAAAGTGTTAAAGAGCAAAGATGCACCTGACCCAGGCCATGGTATTTCCAACTGCATCATACACATGTGAAAGCTGGACAATGAATAAGGAAGACAGAGGAAGAATTGACACCTTTGAATTGTGGTGTTGGCTAAGAATATTGACTATACCGTGGACTGCCAAAAGAATGAACAAATCTGTCTTAGAAGAAGCACAACAGAATGCTTCTTAGAAGCAAGGATGGCGAGACTGCATCTTACATACTTTGGACATGTTGTCAGGAGGGATCAGTCCCTGGAGAAGAACATCATGCTTGGCAGAGTACAGGGCCAGCAGAAAAGAGGAAGACCCTCAGTGAGGTGGATTGACACAGTGGCTGCAGCAGTAAGCTGAAGGACAACAACGATTGTAAGGATGGCTCAGGACCAGGCAGTGTTTCCTTCTGTTGTGCACAGGGTCGCTATGAGTCAGAACCAACTTGGCGGCACCTAGCAACAACAACAACAGCTGTAACAGAAATACTGCAAGTGGATGGCTTTAACAAAGAGAAGTTTATTCTCTCACAGTCTAGGAGGCTAGAAGTCCAAAATCTGGGTGCCGCCTCCAGGGGAAGGCTTTCTCTCTCTGTCAGCTCTGGGTAAAGATTCGTGTCATTAATCTTTCCTGGTCAAGGAGCTTCTCAGCCCAGGGACCTTGAGTTCAAAGAACATGCTGTTCTCCTGGCTCTTGTTTCTTAGTGGTCTGAGGTCCCCATGTCTCTCTGCTTGCTTCTCTCTTTTAGATCTCAAAAGAGATTAGCTTAAGACAAAACTTAAATCTTGTAGATTGAGTCCTGCCTCATTAACATAACTGCCTCTAATCCTGCCTCATTAATATCATAAAGGTAGATTTTACAGCACATAGGAAAATCACGGATGTGTGTCTAACACACAAAATGATGGACAGGCACCCAATACTGGGAATCATGGCCTAGCCAAGATGACTCATATTCTTGGTGGACACAATTCAACCCATGACACAGGGGTAGCACAAAGAGGTCTTGTGGTGATAAGATTAATTATCTTGATTGTGGTAGTGGTTACATGAAGCTACACGTATGATAAAATTCCACAGAGCTACACACACATCCACAGTCACACACAAATGAGTGCATGTATAATTGGTAAAATCTGATAAACTCTATGGGTTGTACGGATATCAATTTCCTGGTTTTGAAATAGTTTCTACAGTCATACAAGATGTTAACATTGAGGGAGACAGGGTGAAGGGTCCATGAAACCTCCCTGTACATTTTTTTGTATCTTCTTTTGAATCTGTAGTTATTTTTTTTTTTAAGAAAAGCCTGATTGCTGAGCCCTACTCCACAGTTTTTGATTCAGTATATTTGGAGTGACACCTGAACACTTGCACTTCTACTAAGTTCCTAGGTGATGCTGCTGATGCTGCTGGTCTAGAGATCATGCTTTGAGAAGCACTGTTCTAGGCACTGTAGGAAATATGAAGACAAAAAGCAAGAGTTGCTGTGATGAATATGTCTGTATGGTAGGGAGAATAAACCAAGTGAAAAAATGACTATAACACAAGTAGGTATGATACAGATGCTGTCACAGAGACAGTTGTAGGAAGGTTCCAAAGAGGAGCCAACTGAAAACAAGGGATCAAGGAAGATCTAAGAGGTGGTATTTGAGATGGGTGTGAAAGAATGAGGAGAGTTATACAGGCACATAAGGTTGAGAAGGGCATTTTAGGAAGTGGCAACCAGGGCCTTGAACCAGTTGGAACCAGTTTATTCATGGCTGACAAAACAAATCCGAAACGGACCCAAAATTTTAAAATAAAAAAAAATTGGGTGACCCAGAATCATAACTAGAAGAGGAAAAATTATGGGCCGAAGCCCTAGAATGGGAGACTCAGAAGAGGAATAATGAGCCTGATATGTGAGATTGGATTATTGCCAGGACTGAGGAAAGTGTCATGTATTCAAAGTGGCTCCGTCGGCCTCTGTCTTTGAGCAGGGCACTGCTGTTTCCAACTCGGCACAAAATCCAAAGGGCAAGAGATTTGGTTGCTATAAAACACATTTTCTGCCCTTGTTTTCAGAGGGAGATTAAGTTTCTAGCAGGTTTTCAACCTGTAATTTTTCCCATTCCAATTATGGCTCCAGTTCACCTAAATTAAAAAAAATTGTGTCAGTTCCAGTGTCACTTCCTCAGCCATGATTGAACTGGAAAGAACTGGTTTGAAGCCCTGGTGTCAACTGCTTGACCAAAGGCAATGGGAGAGAAAAAAAATTGGGGTTATTCAGGGAACGCAGTTTGACAGAATTTAAAAATGTAGGAGAAGAAAAATGTAAGAGGTAATGAGCAATTAAATGAAAGAGTTAGGATGTAATCCATGCTACAAGGGACCTTGCATGACAGACTGACAAATATTAAAAGGAATGGGGATCCACTGAAGCTTTCTGAAATTGTAACTGGAATTATGCTGTAAGGTTTGAGATAGTTTTATTAATAAATACTGTATAGCTCATTAAAAACACAAAATTTTGAACCCTGCTGGTTATATTCAGAGTTAAGCGTGGTGTAGTGATCAAAGGTTTTGGAGTGCCATAAACATGGGTTCAAATTTATCACCAACTAGCTGTAGACCCTTGGGCATATCTCCTAATTTCCCTGACATCATTAGCCTCATGGTATTTATTCTTTCATAAAATGGGGGAAACAATACCTACATTGAGGGTGATTGTTAGGCTCACATAAATAATGATCATAAAGTGCTTATTACCACACTTCCATAAATGATAGCTATTGTTATTATTGTCATCGGCAGTTTGAATCCACCAGGCTCTCCTTGGAAACTCTATGGGGTAGTTCTACTCTGGCCTATAGGGTTGCTATGAGTTGGAATCAACTTGAAAGCAGTGGGTACTGTTATTATTGTAGTTATTAGGGATCTAACACAGTTATTGAATCTGAAACATATTATACAGATATTTTGCCTTAGTTGGCATGATAATATACATCTTCCCTAAAATAGTTGAGAGAAATACACAGAGTGCTTGTTTGAAATTTCCGTATATATTTATTTCATTAAAATGGCCCCAAATCTTTTTTTTTTGTGACTATTTATTGTGTTTTAGGTGAAAGTTTACACAGCAAATTAGATTCCCACTCAACAATCCATACACAAATTGTTCTGTCATTTTGGTTACTATCCCCCCAATGTATCAGCACTCTCACCATATCTGCCCCGCCTGCTCCATTTCCATCCATCCGGTTTCTCATCCCCACCTTGCCGTCTCATCTTTGCTTTTGGGTAAATGCTGACTATTTGGTCTTGGATAGTTGACTGTTTAAAGGAGAACATTCCTCATGGGTGTTATTGTTTAGTTTTTAGGCCAGTCTATTATTTGGCTTAAAGGTATGATCTCCAGAAGCGGCTTCATTTTCAGGTTAAAAAAGTATCCTAGGTCGATAGTCTCAGGGTTTGCCTAGTCTCTATCAGTCCCGTAAGTCTGTTTTTTTTTTTTTTTTTCAATTTTTATTGTGCTTTAAGTGAAAGTTTACAAATCAAGTCAGTCTCTCATACAAAAATTCATACACACCTTGCTGTATGCTCCTAATTGCTCTTCCCCTAATAAATTGTTTATTTACTGCTGGAAATATATGCAGGAAAACATACATCAATTCAAAAATATCTACATGTACAATTCAGTGACATTGATTACATTGCTCAAGTTCTGCAACCATTCTTGCAATCTTTTTCCAAATTATTCCACCACCATTAACATGAACTCATTGTTCCCTCAGCTTCTCATCTATCCTTTTCAGTTGCTGTTGTCAATTTGATGACATATAGATAATTCTTTAAAATAGTATAATACTCAAGGCAGACACTCCTTACTAATTAATCTAAACTATTAAAGATGACTTCTGGGGATAGTTTCAGTTTAAGGTTTAACATTTAAAAATGATCTCAGGGCAATAGTTTCAGGGGGTCATCCAGCCTCAATGACTACAGATAGTCCAGATTCCATGAAAATTTGAAATTCTGTTCCATATTTTGCCTCCTTTTGATCGGGATTCTTCTATAGAATCTTTGATCAAACCATTCAGTAATTGTAGCCAGGCACCATCCAGTTCTGATCTCATGGCAAAGTAGGAAGTTGATTATGAAAACAATTGGACACACATTACAGTCCCTCCTTCAATTCCTGACTCTCCTTCTTTGTCGGCTGCTGCAAGGAACTAGAGACCAATTGTACCATAAACACTTGCAAGCTTTTAAGACATCAGGCACTACACAATAAACTAGAAGGTAGAACAGAAACACTAAAAACAATATTAGGCCAGTTGCCTGGAATGTCCCTTGAAACCATGACCCTAAATCTCCAAACCAAGAAGACAATCCCATGAGGTCTTTAGTTGTACATAAGCAGTATCAGCAGCTGCTCTTTTATTTTGTTGCTGTTGTAAAAATATATATAACACAACATTTGCCAATTCAACCATTTTCAGATGTACAACTTAGTGATATCAATTACATGAATTATGTTGTGCAGCTAGTACCCTTAATAGATGCCAGTCTCCCATCACCATAAACAGAAGCTTATTCAGTCTGTTAAAGAGTGCTTTTCAGTGTTGGCTTTTAGTGGAGAGAAGATTGATCCCCTGTCACTGCAAGAACTTGTAGGGTGAAGGCACATTGCTCATGACATAATAGGGGCATGATAGATGCTGCTAGAATTGAATTCTCTAGTCTTAGTGAAATCCTGTCACTGAAAGATAATACAGTTAATTCTCAGAAGACAAGAAGTATTGCTTGCCAGTTCTTATTGACATATTTGAGAAGAGTAAATTAAAACACCTACTTGTTGACATAGTTAATGATCTGTTATTTTACTTCATTTTCCCATATAGGTTACCAGGGTTATACCTAGGCAGAATTCTGAATTCAGAAAACTATGTCTTCATTTTCTCCTGTTTATGACCTGACACTTGTCTCTTGTTTAGAGTGGACCACTGGACCTACCCCTTCCTTCTGTTCTTAAGCCTGTTATACCTGCACACTGCTAAGCTCCAGGCTTTTCCTGAGTTTTTCTCACCCTCATCAAAATATACAAATGTACAGGTCTGAAACCTTATTCTCTCCAGGCCTCAAAACTGGCTGATAAGATATAAGCAGTAGACACATCATTAGTTTCATAAAACCAAACACAGACTACTGAGTTTCTGGGAAAAAGTTAGACCACAACTTTCATTCTTTCCCTGGTATGTCAGCACATTTAATGCACCATTGCCTAAACTCAAAGGAGTGACTTTTACAATGAGACTTTCAAGTCAGAGAGAAATCAAGACGGTGGTATCTTTCTGGAAAAGTGCAGGAAGGGAACTAACATTTGTTGCATGCTTACTCTGTGCTGGAAACCCTGGTGGTGTAGTGGTTAAGTGCTACAGCTGCTAACCAAAAGGTCAGCAGTTCAAATCTACCAGGTGGTCCTTGGAAACTCTATGGGGGAAGTTATACCTTGTCCTATAGGGTCTCTATGAGTCAGAATCAACTCGATGGCAATGGGTTTGGTTCTTTTTTTTGGCACTTTGTCCTAGGCATTTTGCTGGAAGCTGTATAGAAATGATTTCATTAAAACTACACATCAGCCCTGTGAGGTAGGTCCTATTATTATCCCAGTTTTATACTTGAGAAATCTGAGACTCAAGAGAGGGTAAGTAACCTCCCAAGGTAATGGAGAGATTAAACTGTGAAACTGAAGTCCACATTCTCTCCACTATATCTCAATGTCCTAAAGCAGAACTGCTTTTCGGTTTTCAAAGGTATGCCTACCTGTGATGGTAAGAAATATAGACAAAGCTTAGTCCTCCATATTCCAATAACCAGGATCTCCTGGCATATATGGGGCTCACATCTGAGAGTCATTATCTGTCTTTATAAGGAACTGGGCACAGAGATAACCTCCTATGCTTGACACATACCTGTGTGCTTTGGTGTAGTGCCTATACACGGACAGGATAGAAAGGGCAGGCTGCACTGATCATCCTGCATCTGCGTGAGTGTGGGTGGGGGAGACAATTTCCTGTGATTCTTAGTCTGGAGGTTTTGAAAGTCAGTCAAAAGAAAATATTGGCTGGCTGTTATGGATTGAATTGTGTCCCCCAAAAATGTATGTCAACTTGGCTAGCCCATAATTCCCGGCATTGTGTGATTGATTGTCTGCCATTTTGTCATCTGATATGATTTTCCTAAATGTTGTAAATCCTACCTCTATGATGTTAATAAGGCAGGATTAGAAGCAGTTATGCTAATGAGGCAGGACTCAACCTACAAGATTAGGTTTTATCTTATAGTCAATCTCTTTTGAGATATAAAAGAGAGAAGTGAGCAGAGAGGCATGGGGACCTCCTACTACCAAGAAAGAAGAGCTGGGAGCAGAGCATATCCTTTGGACCCAGAGTCCCTGAGCTGAGACACTCCTAGACCAGAGGAAGATTGATGAAAAGGACTTTCCCCCAGAGTTGACAGAGAGAGAAAGTCTTCCCCTGGAGCTGACACCCTGAATTCGAACTTCTAGCCTTCTAGACTATAAGAAAATAAATTTCTCTTTGTTAAAGCCATCCACTTGTGGTATTTGTTTTATAGCAGCACTAGATAACTAAGGCATTGGCTTTACTAGGAAAGCCACCCTATATGAGAAAAAGGTTGCTTTCCATCCAGAAAGAGGCAACAGTGGAGTGTATGGTTGGAGTGTATGACAGGGATCATGATCTTTTGTGCCAAGGTGCAGGGAGAATTTCAACAAGGGCACCATGGAGATTGACAGTCACCTACAGCTTCCATTTGGAACAAAAGACCAATCCCTTAGAATCCAACTAATGCATAGGCTCTTGGAGAAGTAGAGTTTACCTTCCTCTCCTCCACTAATCCCTCATGCCTTAAATGGGCCATCAGTAATATAAGTACCTAGGACAGGCAGCCGAAGGAGACAAAAAGGGAGGAAGGAAGGGCAACCCTCCCTTCCTGAACCCTATCTCCCCTTCTAGTTGCATGGAGCTCTGCCCAGCCTCAGCAGAAGTAAGGAGGACAATCAAGACTGAGTGACTAAAAGCTATGAGAAGGGCAGTGACCCTGTTACTTCACAGTAAAGTTTTCTTTTCCCTGTCATTTCTTCCCTGTCTTTATCAAGCAAGTTGGGGAGATGTGGGCCTGGAAAGTAGAACTGATGGCACTATTAGAAACAAAGCTAGAAATAACCATATAAAAATATCAAAAGAATATTTCTAGAGTTGAATGTCAACAAAAGATAATGTGATACCAGAAATCAAAGTGTTCAGGTTCTGAGGTGGATTGAGCTAGTTCCTAGGCATTGTTTTGGGTTTGCGTCTCCCTCTTTCTACCACAATAAAAAATGGTTTATTCTGCTCCCCACCAGCAGTGGCCTCCCTCCTTGGCTCAACTCACCAAGTTCTTCATGGACAACTCTCCTCTGACTCCCTGCCTGCATCTCCAGTACTTGTTATTTCTCCTCTTCCTTAACTGATTTACCAAACTCAGCTCATTACTGTCATGGCTTTTCTGAATCTACCATGACTCTCGTCCCCTGTATCTCAGGCCTGGCCCCTCCTGGGTGCACACCTCATTACCATCTATACTGTCATTGTGAATCTTCTGGTGGCACCCAAGTTCAAGTGAAGGTTGTAAATCACACTGCTCAATAATTTGGAGCTTTCTAAACTCTTTTTTTTTAAAAAATAATTTTTATTGTGCTTTAAGTGAAAGTTTACAAATCAAGTCAGTCTGTCACATGTAAGCTTATAGACACCTTACTACATATTCCCATTTACTCTCCCCCAATGAGTCAGTTTGCTCCCTCCTCCCAGTCTCTCCTTTCGTGACCGTTTTGTCAGTTTCTAACCCTCTCTACCCTCCCATCTCCCCTCCAGACAGGAGATGCCAACACAGTCTCAAGTGTCCACCTGATACAAGTAGCTCACTCTTCATCAGCATCTCTCTCCAACCCATTGTCCAGTCCATTCCATGTCTGTTGAGTAGTCTTCAGGAATGATTCCTGTCCTGGGCCAACAGAAGGTTTGGGGACCATGACTGCAGGGGTCTTTTTAGTCTCCGTCAGACTATTAAGTCTGGTCTTTTGATGAGAATTTGGAGTCTGCATCCCACTGTTCTCCTGCTCCTCAGGGGTTCTCTGTTGTGCTCCCTGTCAGGGCAGTCATCGGTTGTGGCTGGGCACCATCTAGTTCTTCTGGTCTCAGGATGGTGTAAGTCTCTAGTTCATGTGGCCCTTTCTGTCGCTTGGGCTCATAGTTATCGTGTGACCTTGCTGTTCTTCATTCTCCTTTGATCCAGGTGGGTTGAGACCAATTGATGCATCTTAGATGGCCGCTTCTTAGCATTTAAGACCCCAGACGCCACACTTCAAAGTGGGATACAGAATGTTTTCATAATAGAATTTATTTTGCCAATTGACTTAGAAGTCCCCTGAAGCCATAGCCCCCAAACCCCCGCCCTTGCTCTGCTGACCTTCGAAGCATTCAGTTTATTCCGGAAACTTCTTTGCTTTTGGCCCAGCCCGTTTGAGCTGACCTTCCTGTATTGAGTATTGTCCTTCCCTTCACCTAAAGTAGTTCTTATCTACTAATTAATCAGTAAATAACCCTTTCCCACCCTCCCTCCCTTCCCCCTCTCGTAACCACAAAAGAATGTGTTCTTCTCAGTTTATACTATTTCTCAAGATCTTATAATAGTGGTCTTATACAATATTTGTCCTTTTGCGTCTGACTAATTGCACTCAGCATAATGCCCTCCAGGTTCCTCCATGTTATGAAATGTTTCACAGATTCGTCACTGTTCTTTATCGATGCGTAGTATTCCATTGTGTGAATATACCATAATTTATTTACCCATTCATCCATTGATGGACACCTTGGTTGCTTCCAGCTTTTTGCTATTGTAAACAGAGCTGCAATAAACATGGGTCTGCATATATCTGTTCGTGTGAAGGCTCTTATTTCTCTAGGCTATATTCCGAGGAGTGGGATTTCTGGGTTGTATGGTAGTTCTATTTCTAACTGTTTAAGAAAACGCCAGATAGATTTCCAAAGTGAATGTACCATTTTACATTCCCACCAGCAGTGTATAAGAGTTCCAATCTCTCTGCAGCCTCTCCAACATTTATTATTTTGTGTTTTTTGGATTAATGCCAGCCTTGTTGGAGTGAGATGGAATCTCATCGTAGTTTTAATTTTTTAATGGCTAGTCATCGAGAGCATTTTCTCATGTATCTGTTAGCTGCCTGAATATCTTCTTTAATGAAGTGCATGTTCATCTCCTTTGCCCACTTTTTGATTGGGTTGTTTGTCTTTTTGTGGTTGAGTTTTAACAGAATCATATAGATTTTAGAGATCAGGTGCTGGTCGGAGATGTCATAGCTGAAAATTCTTTCCCAGTCTGTAGGTTGTCTTTTTACTCTTTTGGTGAAGTCTTTAGATGAGCATAGGTATTTGATTTTTAGGAGCTCCCAGTTATCTGGTTTCTCTTTGTCATTTTTGGTAATGTTTTGTATTCTGTTTATGCCTTGTATTAGGGCTCCTAACGTTGTCCCTATTTTTTCTTCCATGATCTTTATCATTTTACTCTTTGTGTTTAGGTCTTTGATCCACTTGGAGTTAGTTTTTGTGCATGGTGTGAGGTATGGGTCCTGTTTCATTTTTTTGCAAATGGATATCCAGTTATGCGAGCACCATTTGTTAAAAAGACTATCTTTTCCCCAATTAAGTGACACTGGGCCTTTGTCAAATATCAGCTGCTCATATGTGGATGGATTTATATCTGGGTTCTCAATTCTGTTCCACTGGTCTATGTGTCTGTTGTTGTACCAGTACCAGGCTGTTTTGACTACTGTGGCTGTATAATACGTTCTAAAATCGGGTAGAGTGAGGCCTCCCACTTTGTTCTTCTTTTTCAGTAATGCTTTACTTATCTGGGGCTTCTTTCTCTTCCATATGAAGTTGGTGATTTGTTTCTCCATCACATTAAAAAATGTCATTGGAATTTAGATCGGAAGTGCATTGTATGTGTAGATGGCTTTTTTAAAAATAGACATTTTTACTATGTTAAGTCTTCCTATCCATGAGCAAGGTATGTTTTTCCACTTATGTAGGTCCCTTTTAGCTTCTTGCACTAGTACTTTGTAGTTTTCTTTGTATAGGTCTTTTACATCTTTGGTAAGGTTTATTCCTAAGTATTTTATCTTCCTGAGGGCTACTGTGAATGGTATTGATTTGGTGATTTCCTCTTCCATGTTCTTTTTGTTGATGTAGAGGAATCCAAGTGATTTTTGTATGTTTATCTTATAACCTGAGACTCTGCCAAACTCTTCTACTAGTTTCAGTAGTTTTCTGGAGGATTCCTTAGGGTTTTCTGTGTATAAGATCATGTCATCTGCAAATAGAGATAATTTTACTTCTTCCTTGCCAATCCGGATGCCCTTTATTTCTTTGTCTAGCCTAATTGCTCTGGCTAGGACCTCTAGCACAATGGTCAATAAGAGCGGTGATAATGGGCAAACTTGTCTGGTTCCCATTCTCAAGGGAAATGCTTTCCGGCTCTGTCCATTTAGAATGATGTTGGCTGTTGGCTTTGTATAAAAAAAAAAAAAAAAAAAATTTTGTATAGAAGCCCCTTATTATGTTGAGGAATATTTACTTCAATTCCTATTTTGCTGAGAGTTTTTATCATGAATGGGTGTTGGACTTTGTTAAATGCCTTTTCTGCATCAATTGATAAGATCATGTGGTTTTTGTCTTTTTTTTATATGGTGGATTACATTAATGGTTTTTCTAATATTAAACCAACCTTGCATACCTGGTATAAATCCCACTTGATCGTGGTGGATTATTTTTTTGATATGTTGTTGAATTCTATTGGCTAGAATTTTGTTGAGGATTTTTGCATCTATGTTCATGAGGGATATAGGTCTGTAATTTTCTTTTTTTGTGGTGTCTGTGCCTGGTTTTGGTATTGGGGATATGGTGGCTTCACAGAATGAGTTACGTAGTATTCCATCATTTTCTATGCTTTGAAATACCTTTAGTAGTAGTGGTGTTAACTCTTCTCTGAAAGTTTGGTAGAACTCTGCAGTGAAGCCGTCCAGGCCAGAGCTTTTTTTTGTTGGGAGTTTTTTGATTACCTTTTCAATCTCTTTTTTTGTCATGGGTATGTTTAGTTTTCTACTTCTGATTATGTTAGTTTAGGTAGGAAGTGTTTTTCTAGGAATTCATCCATTTCTTCTAGGTTTGCAAATTTGTTAGAGTACAATTTTTCGTAATAATCTAATATGATTCTTTTAATTTCAGTTGGGTCTGTTGTGACATGGCCCATCTCATTTCTTATTTGGGTTCTTTGTTTCCTTTCCTGTATTTCTTTTGTCAGTCTGGCCAATGGTTTATCAATTTTGTTAATTTTTTCAAAGAACCAGCTTTTGGCTTTGTTAATTCTTTCAATTGTTTTTCTGTTCTCTAATTCATTTAGTTCAGCTCTAATTTTTATTATTTGTTTTCTCCTGGTGCCTGATGGATTCTTTTGTTGCTCGCTTTCTATTTGTTCAAGTTGTAGGGACAGTTCTCTGATTTTGGCTCTTTCTTCTTTATGTATGTGTGCATTTATCGATATAATTTGACCTCTGGGAACTACTTTTGCATTTATCGATATAAATTGGCCTCTGAGCACTGCTTTTGCTGTGTCCCAGAGGTTTTGATAGGAAGTATTTTCATTCTCGTTGCATTCTATGAATTTCCTTATTCCCTCCTTAATGTCTTCTATAACCCAGTCTTTTCTGAGCAGGGTATTGTTCAGTTTCCAAGTATTTGATTTCTTTTCCCTGATTTTTATTTTATTGATTTCCACTTTTATGGCCTTGTGGTCTGAGAAGATGCTTTGTAATATTTCGATGTTTTGGATTCTGCAAAGGTTTGTTTTATGACCTAATATGTGATCTATTCTAGAGAATGTTCCAAGTGCACTAGAAAAAGAAGTATACTTTGCAGCTGTTGGATAGAGTGTTCTGTATAAGTCTATGATGTCAAGTTGGTTGATTGTAGCAATTAGGTCTTCCGTGTCTCTATTGAGCTTCTTACTGGAAGTCCTATCCTCCTGCAAAAGTGGTGTGTTGAAGTCTCCTACTATAATTGTGGAGGTGTCTATCTCACTTACAGTTCTGTTAAAGTTTGTTTTATGTATCTTGCAGCCCTGTCACTGGGTGCATAAATATTTAATATGGTTATATCTTCCTGGTCAATTGTCCGTTTAATCATTATGTAGTGTTATTCTTTATCTTTTGTAGTGGATTTAACTTTAAAATCTATTTTGTCAGAAATTAATATTGCTACTCCTGCTCTTTTTTGATTGTTGTTTGCTTGATATATTTTTTTCCACTCTTTGAGTTTTAGTTTGTTTGTGTCTCTAAGTCTAAGGTGTGTCTCTTGTAGGCAGCATATAGACGGATCATGTTTCTTTATCCAGTCCGAGACTCTCTGTCTCTTTATTGGTGCATTTAGTCCATTTACATTCAGCATAATTATAGATAAGTATGTGTTTAGTGCCGTTATTTTGATGCCTTTTTGTGTGTGTTGTTGACAATTTCATTTTTCCACTTACTTTTTGTGCTGAGACGTTTTCCTTTGTAAATTGTGTGCTCCTCATTTTCATAGTAGTTGAATTTATGTTTGCTGAGTCGTTACGTTTTTCTTGGTTTTTATTTTGAGTTATGGAATTGTTAGACTTCTTTGTGGTTACCTTAATATTTACCCCTATTTTTCTAAGTAAAAACCTAATTTATATCGTCCTATATCACCTATTTTTCCTCTCCATATGGCAGTCCTATGCCTCCTGTATTTAGTCCCTCTTTTTGATTACTGCGATCTTTTACATAATGACTTCAATGATTCCCTGTTTTGAGCATTTTTTTCTTTTTTAAAATTAATTTTAATTTGTTTTTGTGATTTCCCTATTTGAGTTGATATCAGGATGTCTGTTCTGTGACCTTGTGATGTGTTGGTATCTGATATTATTGATCTTCTGACCAAACAATTACCTTCAGTATTTCTTGTAGCTTTGGTTTGGTTCTTGCAAATTCTCTAAGCTTGTGTTTATCTGTAAATGTTTTAATTTCACCTTCATATTTGAGAGAGAGTTTTGCTGGATATATGATCCTTGGCTGGCAGTTTTTCTCCTTCAGTGCTCTGTATATGTCATCCCATTGTCTTCTTGACTGCATGGTTTCTGCTGAGTAGTCTGAACTTATTCTTATTGATTCTTCTTTGTAGGAGACCTTTCTTTTTTCCCTGGCTGCTTTTAAAATTTTCTGTTTATCTTTGGTTTTGGCAAGTTTGATGATAATATGTCTTGGTGATTTTCTTTTTGGATCAATCTTATATGGGGTTCGATAAGTATCTTGGATAGAAATCCTTTTGTCTTTCATGATGTCAGGGAGGTTTTCTGCCAACAGATCTTCAACTATTCTCTCTGTATTTTCTGTTATCCCTCCCTGTTCTGGAACTCCAATCACACACAAGTTATTCTTTTTGATAGAGTCCCACATGATTCTTAGGGTTTCTTCATTTTTTTAAATTCTTTTGTCTGATTTTTCTTCAACTATATTGGTGTCAATTGCCTTATCCTCCAGCTCCCCCACTCTGCATTCCAATTGCTCGATTCTGCTCCTTTTCCTATTGAGTTATTTAATTCTGTAATTTTACTGTTAATCTTTTGGATTTCTGAATGCGGTCTCTCTATGTATTCTTGCAGCTTATTAATTTTTCCACTATGTTCTTGAATAATCTGTTTGATTTCTTCAACTGCTTTATCAGTGTGTTCCTTGGCTTTTTCTGTAGACTGCCTTATTTCATTTTTGAGGTCATCCCCGATGTCTTGAAGTATTCTGTAAATTAGTTTTTTATATTCTGCATCTGGCAATTCCAGGATTGTATCTTCATTTGGGAAAGATTTTGATTCTTTAATTTGGGGAGTTGTAGAAGCAATCCTGGTGTGCTTCTTTATGTGGTTTCATATCGACTGCTGTCTCCAAGCCATCTATAAGATATTGCAATGGTTTATTTTATATTTGCTCACTGAGTCTTATCTTGTTTTGTTTTCTTTCAATATACGCAGATGGGCTACTAGATTGTGCTGTCTTGATTGCTGTAGCCTTTGAATCACTTATGTCCTATTACCAGCTGGTTTGGGTTGTTACCAGATATATAAGCCTAAGAGTCTATTCACTATTCTTGAGTAGAATCTGATTTTTGGTCTCCAAGCGTGTGGTGTAGACTGTCACCTATTAACTTAGAGGAGTAGTGCTGATAGTTGTGTGCACCAGATTCTAGTAGCAGCAGGGGGTCACACTCCGGGGTGCAGGATGCTGATAGGCTTCCCCTAAATGCCAGTGAGGTAGGTGTGTCTCTCTTCCTAAAGCACTTTGGTGGGTGGGCTCTGCAGCTGTACCTTAGGCACCCAATGCATGTACCTTTAAGATTGGTAAATGTCACTATCCTCATACCCCTATGGCAGGAGGCTAGGTGGGTTGGATGGAGCTTCAGCCCTCAGTTCCCCATTGTGGGTCAGTGAGGGCTCTGTTTAATAGGTAGAGGTATCAGACCTGGGAAACTTGTCTTTCCAGTAATCCTCTAAAACAATTACAGTCAGATCCCTATCAGAATTGCCTTTGCATTATGATAGCCACCTTGTTCCCTGTAGGGATGAAAGCCCAAGACTGTGGGTCTCTTATGCTTGGCTGAAGGTGGTTCTGTATTTTTAGTCCAATTTCAGGAAGTCAGGGAAGGATTTTTGGTCCCTGGGTTTTTTGTAGCTGCTTCTCTCAGACCAGGAGAATGGGTTAGGAAAAGACAAAAACAAAAAAAGCAAACAAACAAACAAAAAAAACCCAGAGCACTTCACTCTCTGGCCCAGGAAATTCCAGTGTTAATGAAGCTGCCTGGGAAGGGGAGGGGAGGGATCAGACAGATAGGAGAGAGTAGCACCCAGGAATATAGACAAAGTTACTTATCTTGCTTGGTGATGACTGTTTTATCTGAGATTCCCGAGGGGAGTGTGGCCTGTGTGCGTTGGCTGGGTTGAGATTGCCCCTGAGGGTCAGGCCCGAGTCCTGCGCTTGTGCTGTCTCAGAAGCTGTAGTCAGTTCCTCCGCTCCCAGTCCAAAGCCCAGCGCCAAGGTTCCCCAGCTGGGAAGCCGCACTCCAGGCTCCAAAACCAGTCGCTGCCTCCCGGTGACTTCTCCTCCTGTCAGCCGCGTCGCTGCGCTGCCTGAGTGCACTGGCTGGGCTTCCCCCGAGGCCACTTCTGGGGGCTAGAGCTGTGTCCCATGTTTGCACCGTCTCAGGATGCTGTGCTCAGCTCCCCTGCATCCAGTCCAAAGCCTGGCACCAAGGTTTTCTGACTGGGATGGTGGCTCCAGGCTCTGGAAACTGTCGCTGCTTCCCCGTGGTTGCTCATTCTCTCATTAGCCATGTCAGTGTGCAGTCTACTTGCGCTGGCTGATTCTTTGTCACTCAGATCAGCTCTTTAGATATGTGTTTGATGGTTAGGGTTTGTAGATTGTCATGTATGTGATCGATTTACTTGTTTTTCTGAGTCTTTGTTGCAAGAGGGATCTGAGGTAGCTTCTACCTAGTCAGCCATCTTGGCCCCGCCCAAACTCTTTTTTTTAATGAGAGTGAGTAGGGCTCTTGTACTCATTATTTCACAGTCCCTCCTTTCCTCCTGGTGCTCCACTAGGACCTATGCCGCTGACCAACATCAAATGAGAATCAGGGCTGACTAATTAGCTATCACTGAGGATAGTTACATTTGCACGTGTGGAACGGTTGTCAACTGCACAATATTGGCAATCTTTTGGGGGTGTCTATCAGTCTAAAGAAGCATGAGTCATTCACTGTGGCAAGAAAATATTTTTCTTCTTTCTCTCTGCGAGGGAACAAAGTTCCTTGGTCCCTCCTCTAGCAGTTAGCCAGCCAGCCTGTTATCAAACAGAAAAATTTGTTTTAGTTTCTGAAGATTGGTATTTTTTATTCTTTTAAAATTCTCACCGAGGACATTTTGCTGGGTGTTCTGAGAAGAAGGAGAGGCTTTCAAGGGCCTTAAAAGAGATGATGAGGAGATTCCTGCAGAGAGATTCCTGGGGAGTAGTGATGCTGAACAGGTTTCAGTAGATCTTCTTGATTAAGACAGACTAGGAAGAAGCCCTGGCAATCGATCTCCAAAAACCAGCCAACGGAAAGCATATGGATCATGATGGTCTGATTCCATTGTGCATGGGATCACCATGAGTTGGGGGCTGACTTGACAGAAGCTGACAACAACAAAAGCTGTTGAAATGTTGGTGGGGGCCTGTGACTCATTCGAAGGTATTGTCCTGAGTGGTGGCAACACTTCAGAGGCTTAAGAGTGTCCAGCCAGATGCAGCAGGGCTTTGGAATATGAAGAAATACTTTGGCTGTGAGATTGGGCACCTGTGATAACCAGAGTGAGCCAGTTATTGGAGGAGGTACCCAGATACTTTCATGCTGTATAAAAATAATGACGATGATTATGATGCTCATGAAAAATACTGTGTAGACACTTGTGGCAGTCATCATTCTAAGAACCTTGTATAAACTCATCTAACCACCCAATAACCCTATGAGGTAGTTACCATCATTCTCTCCATTATTTCTCAGACAGGTTAACTAAGTTACTACCCAATGTCACACACTAGTAAGTAGCAGAACTAAGATACTAATCTAAGTAGTCTGATTTCAGAGCCCCCAAAGAATGCCATTTCTGACGTATTAAAAGCAGACCCAGAGACTTTCGAATGACCTTGAGTTGGAAGTGGGAGTGACTAGGAGAAAAGGACTCTACATAATGATTGAATTGAATTTCCCACCTCATAGTGGTTCCTACTAAGGAAGTAAAGAAATGCAACATCCGTTGCATTTGTTCCTTGTTGTGGACAAAGATTCAAACCTTTTCCATATACGGGGTAACTTATTTTCTAAATATTAGCATTACCACTAAAAAACACAGGGAAGAATTGGCTTCAGGCCACATGACCAATTTAATCTTGCCTATTTTGTTCTCCCATCAGGCCTGGAGTGCCCGCTGACTCTCCCTAGCTGTGTGGCTCTCTAAAGAGACTTCTCTCCACTGAGACCAAGCAGGAGAAACACAGCTAGATGGGTAAGTGAGCCTTGAGCTCTGCAAAGATGGATGCCATGGTAACCCCATGAACACAGGCCAGTGATGCTGAGTTAGGTGGGTGGGCTTTTGTAGACACACATACAAATGCATATGAATTGATTAAACAACTTCCTGGTGTTTTTCAGCATTTCAAGTATATCATTATGCAGAAACAAAACAAAACAAAAAACAACTCTTGGAGAAAAATTCTTTCCTATTTATCACCAGCTTGAGGCCATGATTCATACAGTATTTTTCAAAGGGAAATGAAAGAGGAGGAATAATTTAGATGCCCCAGGCAGTTACGATTTCTAGGTGGTTGTGAGCTGTGAGATAAATCGTGATGGCGCTGGTGAAGTGAGGTGCACAAGTTTGCAGTCATACGGGGCTTTCTGTCAGTTCCTTGAATAGACTGAGTTTTTTCTTATCTCTGGATCTTGGCACTTGCTGGGCTCTTTGTCTAGAAAGCTCCTTGTCCAATTTTTTTTCCTGAGTGAAATAAGTCAATCACAAAAGGACAAATACTTTATGAGACCACTATTATAAAAATTCATGAAAAGGTTTACACACAGAAAGAAATGATTTTTTTCATGGCTGGCTCCTTCTATCCTTCATGTCTCAGCTCAATGCCACTTCGGGAAGCCTTCTCTGACCAGTCTTTCTAAAATAAGTCCTTTCTCCCTGCTTATTTCCTTCATAGCACTCTCACAATCTTAAACATTTTATCTTCCTACTTCTTAATCAATCTATGTACTTATTTTCTTGACCTGCCCCCCTTCCACCATGTAAGCTCCATGACATTAGAGACCATGTTTATCTTGCTGACCACAGTACTCGGCATAGTGTTTTGTATAGAGAATGTAAACAATTGATATTTGTTGAATAATGCATGAATGAACTCCTAGGAGTCAGGCTTGGATGTGCAAGCCAGTTGTAGCTCCCTTTTCTTCCACTTGGCAGTACACCACTTGCATAGACACTACTATGTTTATATTAGAAGCCCTGGTGGCACAATGGTTAAGCACTCAGCTGCTAGTTCGAACCCACCAGATGCTCTGTGGGAGGAAAGGCCTGGCGACCTGCTCCCATAAATATTTTAGCTTAGGAAATCCTATGGGCAGTCCTACTTTGTCCTATAGGATCACTATGAGTGGAAATCTACTTGATGGCACACAACAACAACAACACACTTGTATTGAAGTCCCTGGGAAAGGCAAGCAGTTAAGTGCTTGACTACTAACCAAAAGGTTGGCAGTTTGAACCCACCAGAAGCACCTTGAAAGACAGGCCTGGTATTGTGCTTCCAAAAGTTCACATCCTATGGAGCAGTTCTACTCTGCACATATGGGGTTACCATGAGTCGGAATTGCCTTGACAGCACTGGTACCGGTAAATGCTTACATTACATTTCTCTTCATTTGGCTGGGCCCTAGGCTTTAGCTCTGTAGAGGGATCCCCTCGATGCTCTCTATCAGGCTGATTCTCCACCATAGCTTTGCCTCTAGTTTCTGTTACTTAACCTGATTTCTCTCAAATCCTGCTGGCTTCCTTCTTAGCGATGCCTCCTGTCATTACCATTGATTTGGCTGGGTCCTTCTTCTATTCTGCATTAAATTCCCACAAAAGATGCTTTCTATTTAAAATAAAAAATGATTTAATTAAACAAAAAATAAGCTATACTCCCACAAAAGAAAAGCAAGAATCAGATCCCAACATAATTATATATCAGCAACTCATATTAATTAAACAAATTAAAAAAAAATCTATGAATTATTTTTTCAAGTCCATACTCTAATTGGGAGGCTTACCAAATTTACTTGATTTTGGGCAACTTTGACTTATATTCTCTAAGGACCTCGGTGGGCCCAAATTCTTTGAGTCAATGGTACAATAAAAATATGCCTGAAAGATGCCTCACCTCTGGCTGGAAGCCAAGAAACTGATATTAAGGAAAAGATTCTTATGAGGAATTCCATGACTTTCTCAGGAGAGACTAAAATCTCTGTCACTTTCATTCTAAGGTCGGGATTTAGGATTTTGAACTTCAGCCAGAAGGAAAAATCCTCCCCAAAGATCACAACTTTCTCTCCTTTCTGATTGATGTCAAAGCTTTTCTATTTTTGTGTCTGAACTGAAATCATATTATCTGCCTGCTACCTAGCTTCTGAGATCTTTCAACACCCTCTGCCTCAATTGAGAATAGAATCATCCTCAGAAATGTACCCTTACCCTAGTTGGTATCCCTTCTGTGCATCACATGGAGGCTTTATATTATGTTTCTCGGGAGCAGGTGGGAGGAGCAGCTGGTATGAGAGAAAATGAGCAGCCTGCTAACAGTAAAGTTGAAGAGAGTGTGAGTGTGTGTGTGTGCGTGTGCATGCGTGTCAGTGTGGGTGTGGGTGTGTGTTCGTGAGTGTGTGTGTGTGAAAAGAGAGCAAGTCCCACAACATGAAAATTTGCCCAAGAAGTTACAAACCTTCCAGTCTATTCTCCAGAGCGAATAGTACAGTAAATGTGCCAGGTAAGAAGTCAGTGGGACCTGGACATTGTGAAGCTCAAACCAGCAGAAACTCTCCAATGATCCCTGCTATTCACATCTGGATTAACACTAATAATGCAAAGGGATTTACAGTGAATTTCAACAACCCATGGCAGCATTACATTTTGGGGGTTTCTTTCAGTTATTATTACAGTTGAATTTTTAATTAATTCAGTGAATATTTGTTGTGCCTTTATTCTGTGTCAGGGCCAGCACAGGTTTGGGGGATGCCTTGGGAACAAGACAAAGTACCTGTTCTCATGGAATTGACTGCTTTTCTTTAAATGGAAGAACACTGAAACTATTTTGGAATTGCTGTACCTATTACTTTGATACAAAGAAACAAAACTGTCCATTTATTTCAGGCATTAAGTGCTAAATTATTTTAATATCTGGTTTGTTGTATCAATGTATTTGATAGGGCTATCTAGTTTAAACCTTTCAGCCTTTTATCTGGAATGTTACCTGAGTTTGAAAGTATAAATATTCTTTTAAAATATTTATATTACCCTAGGATGATACATTTAATAGGAGACTATAAACTATAATTTTATCTTTTTCATTGTGTGAGCCTGTCTTTTTCCTTCTATTTCATTTTGATTTAATTAAATAAGCAGTTTGAATAGGTAGTATATACACATGATACATAATTAAAAACATACACAGAGTTGTAAATTATAAGAGCAAGTCTCTCTAACTTCCTCTGTTCTGGGCAGCTTCTCCTCCCTGGAAATTATGTTCCTAATTTCTTGTGCATACTTCAAAATAGAGTCAATAAATAAACGAACATATATTTATATATTTTCTTTGCTTTTTCAAACACCAGAAGAATTAGAATGTACATAGTTTCTGTACCTTGCTCACTTAACAATGAATCCCTTTTCATTCCTTATCAGTACACTGAGGACTGTCTCATTCTTAGAACAGCTATATAGGATTCCAGCATATTTTATTTAACCAGTTCCTACTGATTGACATTTAGGTCCTTTCCAATCTTTCCAAATACTGCAGTGATGAATATCGTCGTACACACATCATTTGGCAAATGTTCACATATATTTGTAGGATATATTTCTGGAAGTGGAATTTCTAGGTCAAAAGTAATATGCATTTGTAATGGTAATATATATTGTCAAATTGTGATCAATACAATTTGTACCAAATTACACTTATTACAATAATACATAAGTACCTGTTTATGTGAAACCTTGCTCAAAGAATATATTACCACACTTTTTGGTGTTTGTCAATCTAAGGGTGGAAAATGATGCCCCATAGTAGTTGTAATTTATATTTCTCTTATTATGAATAAGACTTGTAATTTATATTTCTCTTATTATGAATAAGACTGAGCATCTTTTCATGTTTAAGTTATTCACATTTTTTTTTCTATTGGGTTATTGGTCTTATTGACTAACAGTAGTGAAATTTAGCCCAAGTCTAATGCAAAATGTGTAGCAAATATTTTACCTAGTTTGTAGTTTGTCTTTTAACCTTGTTTATTGTATTTCTTGACATTCAGCGTTTTTATGTAACTGAATTTATTCATCTTTCATTGTATGGTGTATGATTTTATGTTATGTTAGAAAGGTCTTCTTCAAAATTATAAAAAGAATTCTCTCGTTTTCTTATACTTTGAAGGTCTTTTATTTTCATTTAAATTTTTAAAGAATTCTAGAACATATTTTGGTGTAAGATATGATACTATGACAAAGGAAATACTGGTTTGTACTAAGTACAGCTAAGAATAAGAGCTTCCGTAGTATTCCACTGTATGAGGGTTTTCATGTTCTTTCCATTTCCTTGTTCCACCATGAGAAGCTTCCTTTTCCAAGGTCACTTTATGGTCCAAGATGGCTATTGGAGTTCCAGCCAAAACATCTGGATTTTAGCCATCAGAAAAAGGAAAAGATGAAAAAAGGCATATTCTGTTTCCCTTTAAGGGCACTTCTTAGAAGCAGCCCATATGTATGTCCTATTGAATAGAATTTAATTCACATGGCCGTAGTGAGCTGTAAGAGAGGTAGCAAAATGTAGCCATGTACCCAGCTGAAATACAGGGACTCTGTGACAGAGGAAGAAGAGGAGGCTGGATATTGAGGGACAGTTGGTAGTCTATGCCTCAGAATCCGATTTTATTTATTTTCTAGATGGCTATCCAGTTGTTCCAACAATATTTAATAAATATTTATGTTCACACTACACTTCTGAAATGCCACTTTGCTCTATTTTGGAACCCTGGTGGCGGAGTGGCTAAAAGATCGGCTGCTAACGAAATGGTCAGTAGTTCGAATCCACCAGCAGCTTCTTGGAAACCCTGTGGGGTTGCTATGAGTCCAAATCAACTCAGGTGCAACAGGTTCAGGGGTTATTTTTGGATATTGTATTCTGTTTCACTTTCTGTCCATCTCTTTATGTGTCAGGACACCACCACTGTTGTGTTTTTAGTTTCTAGTTCTATGCAGTTGTGTATATGATCAGAGAATATTGTGTCTCCTTTTTTAAAAAGATTATTGGTTTTTATCTTTGGCCTCATATAGGGTCTTTTTTTGTGTACAGTTTTTTAATATAACAAATATATCTTATATGTTATTTTTTTTCTTCTAAATTTTTGCATAATATACTGCTGAGTATTCTTGTAGTCTCTGGTATTTGCTTAATAAGAGTTAGGATTGGCTATTTGGTACATGGGTTATCATTACTTTTAGATATTCACTGTGGATTGAATTCTTTATTAGGACAAAAGGTTCACTTTGTTTTGTTCAATATTTTTGGTTTTACTGTTAAGATTTATGACCCTTCTTGCTTTATACTTACACTTACTTGGCATTTTTTGCCCATTATCTGCTTTTAACCTTTTCAAACCACTTTTTAAAGTTGTCTCTCGTATATCTCAGCATATTGTTGAATCCAATCTAAGACTTTTTCTTTCCTTTTTTTATTTTTTAATAAGCGAGTTTCCATAGCTGATATGTATTTGTTTTCAGTTCTGTTCATTGTTTCATGTTTTTATAGCGTCAAATAACTTACAGTTATGACCTGTCTTTGTTTTATTTTCTGTGTGTTTCTTTTGATATTTGGAGGGCTTGCATTTTGCTCAGATAGTCTATGAAAACTTTATTAAATACTCTTGATCATCTACCTCTTTAGGATGTATCTCTTGACCCCTTTCTATAAGCAATGACAAAATGAATACATTTCCATTTTCTCTGACTACCTTTCCCCAACCATTTGGTTTTAGTTGTTTCTACTCTTTTTCTTAGAGTTTACTTTTAGGTGTTTAATACATATATTACTTAACGATCATCTTTAAATGATTTTGTTTGACTTCTGGCTGTTGCTATTATTATACAAGTCCCAACTTCTAAATTCCCCGAATTGTTTTAGCATTAGTTCTATGGAAAGAGTCAAAGCCTACTGTCAGCCCATTTTATTGGAGGTTCTCTATTTATCTCTCAGCTGGTTATGGTTTGTTCTCTACCAACGTCTTCCAAAAGGACTCAGGTAGAAATATATTCCTTGAGTCCATGAAAGTTCAAAAATATTTTCTATTTGAGACTTGTTTGATTGGGGATTAAATCCATGGGTCACGTTTTCTTTCTTGAGGATTTTTCAGAAGTTTTCCAACTGTTTATTTATGCTGAATGTTGATGAGGATAATTCTAAGTCCAGCCTGAATTCTTCCTCTTCCTCTGCTACAAGTGGCTGCTTCTTCCTGCCTCAACACCTAAAGGAGACTTTTTTCTTTTGAAGTCCTTCACTTTTACTTGGAAACCCTGGTGGCATAGTGGTTAAGTGCTGCGGCTGCTAACCAAAAGGTCAGCAGTTTGAACCCACCAGGCACTCCTTGGAAACCCTGTAGGGCATTTCTATTCTGTCCTATGGGGTCTCTATGAGAAGAAATCAACAACAACGGGTTTGGGTTTTTTTTTGGTTCACTTTTACTTGGATGGAAACCCTGGTGGTGTAGTGGTTAAGTGCTAGGGCTGCTAACCAAGAAGTCGACAGTTCAAATCCACCAGGCCCTCCTTGAAACCTCTATTGGGCAGTTCTACTCAGTCCTATAGTGTTGCTATGAGTCGGAATCGACTTGACGGCAGTGGGTTTTTTGGGCTTACTTGGATATGTCTGGGTGTTAAGCTTGTCTGTTAATTTTTCCTAGGACAGAAGGTATTCTTTCAGTCTTTGGATTTAAATCTTCTCTGATGTCTTGTCTTTTTTTTGTTGTTGTTTAATTACAATTAGAAAAAAAATTGATTTGTTACCAAACACCTATGGTGGATCTCCTCTGTTTTGCATATCAGTCATTTTATCTCTATTCCTTTTCTGGATTTTTTTTTTTCCTCACTTTCTCATCCCTGTCTTCTGTGGCTCTTACTGTGTCAAAATGAGTCTTCATTTCTGTGGTGTTTTGTTTTCTCCTTTTATTTCTTGTCTGAGATCTTACAGTGCACTTTCATCTCTTTCTGGTGTCTGGACAACTTTTCTAAACTCTTGTTCATTTGCTTTAGATCCTTATTTGACTGAAGTCTTCATGACTTCTTTAGGATTTTTTTTTTTGACATCGTAGAGAGTGTCGGTCGCAATTTTCGTTGGCTCTGTGGCTGCATTTATCTGGTGTGGTGTTGGAGCTTCCTGTTTTCCTTTTTAAATGCAGCACCTTAGCAGAGATCTGGTGGTGGTACATTTTTAATTATTAATAATGTTTGAATAAGGTAGGTTCTTGGACCAGCCATTTGCAGGAATTTTGTACTGGGGTGGGGCATGGGTAAAATCAGGGCTTTGTTCCTGAGTTCCAGGCTTGTACAAGTGACTTATCTCTGAGATCACTCATTCAAAACCACCTTATTGGTTTATCCTCTGAAAGGAAAGCTCCCTACCAAATGATTGTACATTTTGCACTTAATAGTTGCCCACTTACTTTGGTGAACTGTGCTTCATTGTTTTCATCTAAGATATTTCCCTACAGGTGTTTTCCTCTGGCCATTCCCAAGTTTGAACTTCAGGAAACTTGACAGTTAAAAGAAACAAAATCGAGTAGTTGTTAGACATTAGGCTCTGGACCCAGACTGCCAGGATTTGATTTGTGACTCTTTTATTAATTAGCTTGGGCAGAATACTTAGTCACCCTGTGCCTCCTTTTCCAATCTGTGGAAAACCAAAAAAAACAAAAACAAAAACAAAAAAAACGCACCATCCAGTCTATTCTGTCTCACAGAGACCCCATAGGACAGAGTAACGGCTTCATAGGGTTTCCAAGGAGTGGCTGGTGGATTTGAACTGCCAACCTTTTGGTTAGGAGCCGTAGCTCTTAACCACTGCATCATTAAATCTGTGAAAGGAAGTAGTAATAGGACTGGTCACATAGGGCTTGAGCGAAGATAAAATGCATTAATACATGTAAAGTGCTTAGAATGGGGCCTGGGAGAATGAGAAAGGGCAACTTTATTGTCATTTTGAAACCAGAACTACAGAATGAATGGCTTCCTTTTCTATTTTGGACTTAACTACTCTCACTTATTCTCCATGCTTCTTCCTGTTCTGCAGTGTTTGGAAAACATTTCCAATTTGGTTGAGAAGCCATTTGGACGTTTTGCTCTAGCCTGTCTGAACTGACAATCTCCAGCTGTGTTGCTCAACAGAATCTGCAGATGTCCATGCAGATACTTAGAAAAGAGAGCAATTTGCCCTCAAATGATTTTGTACCTCCAAAAAAAAAAAAAAAAATTTTTTTTTTTTTTAGAAGTTCAAGTCTCTTTCTCTCTTACTCATCTGCTGCTTCTTTTGAGTATTCGCCTAACAAGAGTTTGCTTTCTTAATAAAAAAGACTCAAAATATGATTAATCTATTTCAGTCGATAGTTCAAAAGAACAGATTTTTTTCTTGTCTGAATGTTTAAATAATAAAATTTGAGAAAGATATTCTCACACAAAACATGGGTATTACTAAAAGTTAAGAGTGGTAATCTCTGAGAGGCAGCAACAGGGTGTTTAGACGTTCTAGATCTTCACTGAGGATTGCACTCTTCATTGGGATAAAATTTTCCTAATTTTGCTTATCTGTATTTTCTAACTTTCTAAAATATACATGTATAGCTTTTAAAGTAATAAAAAATAAAATAAAATCCTGCCAATTGTTGATACAGTTAGAAAATTACATAAAAATCATGGCAATTGTAACATTATTGTCTTCTCCAGGTAATAATCTGTATATCTGAATTTGATTCTGATAACCCAAAAAAACCCCAGTGCTGATAGAAACCTGAAAGTCCTTTAGTGTGAATGCAGAATAGAAAAAAGCTGAATGTTCAAAAAAGCCTTTTATAAAAGTTAAATATAGATGGCTAGAGAGAAAAATGACAAGTATTTTTTGTCATTTTCTAACATTACAAATAAAATTATTCATTTTAATTGATAATTCAATATTTGTATATTGGACATTTGTCTTTATTGGGCAGTGTCTTAGTTATCTAGTGGTGCTATAACAGAAATACCACAAGTGGATGGCTTTAACAAAGAGAAATTTATTCTCTCACAGTCTAGAAGGCTAGAAGTCCGAATTCAGGGCGCCAGCTCCAGGGGAAGGCTTTCTCGCTCTGTTGGCTCTGGGAGAAGGTCCTTGTCATCAATCTTCTCCTGGGCTAGAAACTTGTAAGGCACAGGAACCTTGGGTTCAAAGGACGAGCTCTGCTCCCACAGTTGCTTTCTTGGTGGTTTGAGGTCCCCTTGTCTCTCTGCTCGCTTCTCTTTTACAGCTCAAAAGAGATTGACTTAAGACACAACCTAATCTTGTAGATTGAGTCCTGCCTCATTAACATAACTGCCCCTAATCCTGCCTCATTAACATCATAGAGGTAGGGTTTATGACACATAGGAAAATCACATCAGATGACAAAATGGTGGACAATCGCACAATACTGGGAATCATGGACTAGACAAGATGACACATATTTTACGGGGACACAATTTAATTCATAACAGGCAGTGTATGATAAGTGAGGAGCACTGGTAGTGAAGGGGTTAAAGTGCTTGACTGCTAACCAAAAGGTCAGTGGTTCAAACCCACCAGCCGCACCACAGGAGAAGGATGTGGCAGTCTGCTTCCATAAAGATTACAGCCTTGGAAACGCTATGGGGCAGTTCTACTTTGTCCTATATGGTTGTTATAAGTTAGAATTGACTAGACAGCAATGGGTTATGTAAGTGAAAAGTTCCTGATAAATGATTTTACCTAAAAAGGAAGAGAACTCAGAAATGGGATTTATAAACATACGAATCACAGTAGGGGTAGGACTTGAAAAGACAGATTATACAGGACATTGAATTCCAGGGCTTAAGTTTTGGATGGGAATCTTCCTTAAAGGAAATGGTAAATCAGTGGAGATTTTTGGGAAAGGAGATTATATGATCAAAGCTGACTTTTCTTTTGTAATTTTTTAATTGTATTTTGGTATCTCAAACGGCAAACTCAGATACTGACAAATGGAAAGCATGGCACTCAGTTAGTAGTAAGAACTTGAGTGAGCCCAGATAAACATATCCTTGAAGAAAGAAAGATGGAAGACTGCAATATTGATTCCAAATTGAATATACCATTTTTTAAAACTGTGGTGATTTTCCTTCTGTTCATGACCCATTCATGATCATGATCCATCGTATTTATCTGGAAGGGTATGGGCCCATGGAAAGAGAATGGATTTTGGAGACAGATCACTATTTGAAACTCAACTTGGTCTTTTACTAACTCTCTAATTTAGGGCAAATTTCCTGATCTCAGAGTTTCAATTTGTTCATCTTTAAAATGTGGAAAGCATTGTTTATATCACAGGGTTGTTGAGATTGGGACAATATTTATGAAGCATTTTAGTACATACCTCCTGGATATGGTAAGTGCTTAACGAATTAGAAATAAATTCCAACCCCAAAACACAAAACCAAACATACTGAGGGCTAAGTTTTACAAATAGGAGAAAGTTAATTGAATGAAGTTACTATAGCACCCTTCTTCTGACTTCCACGGAATAGAACGTGTATCAGAGACACCGGCATTTATCACACGGCAATAGATCGATTTCTGTTCACGTGTCCCCTTCCCAGACTGAGATTTTCAGGAGCCAAAATAATGTCTTTATATTATATACTCACACCTAGGAAAGTTGCTGGCACATGACGCGTAATCACTATTTCTTGCACTGCCCTAAACTGAACTGGACCAACATTGTCTGTTTCTCTCTTTTGCAACTGTGTTCCGTGAATGTGGCTGAAGGAATTCTCCTAAATTTGGAGTATGTTTGTGATTTTCTGACTTAAAATAAGAACTATGTAATGTACAAAATATTCACCAGCAGGGAGGGTTCTGGGGGTACCTCAAAGAGGCAGATGTCATCTGAAACTGAGAACAGACCATGCAGTGTACTGAGATTCCCTGCACAGGGAAAGCAAAAAAAACCCAAAAAACAACAAAACAAAAACCAGGTTTGTCAAGTTGATTCTGACTCATGGTGACACTGTGTGTGTCAGAGTAGAAATGTGCTCCACAGAGTTTTTAATGGCTGATTTTTTGGAAGTAGATTGCCAGGCATTTCTTCGAGGTACCTCTAGGTGGACTTGAACTGTCAACTTTTCAGAGAGCAGCCGAACATGTTAACTGTTGCATCTCTCAGAGACTCCTCAAGTGAGCCTCAAATGGGAAAATCCCAAAGACAGGCTCCCTGCGTCACAAATTAGCAATCAAGCTGTGTATGTTCATGCTCCAGAGTGGGTAACTGAGATTTCTTTCCTTCTTTCCTTCCAGGTGCATAAGGTGCTGAGAATACAAAGGCGCAAATCTCAGCCTCCGCCCCTAGGGAGCTGGTAGTCTAGTGTGAAAATCCCTTAAACTCTCCTATCTAGTTTTTTCAAAAATAACCCTCGTAGCTTCATTCTCCTCACTCCATTCGTCCTCCTCCTTGACCTGAGCGGCATTGCACATCTGGCTTCGCCCATTTCTCCTTTCCCACTCTCGGTGTCGTCATAGTCCTGGTTCAATATCCACGCTGCAAAACCCACAATAAATTGTTCCAGTGGTTGTTTCTGGATGGAAAACATTCCTGGTGGATTTAATTTTTTTTCTTTGTGCTTTTCTGTCATCTCCAAGTTTTACACAGTAAAGGGGAATTACTTTTGCAATTAGTAGAAGAAGCTATTAAAAAACCAAAAACAAACCACAAAAACAGGCAATCATAAACTTGCTCGGAAAAGTCCTGATAGTCTTCTTTTAAACATTTAAACTCATACACTCACATTCACATTTTAATACAGAAAACCTAAGTCCTCTCCCGCCCCGCTCACTTCCGGGGCATCAATGTGTTATACTGCACAGCATGTTGGGAGGTGGTATCTCTCCAGTGAGCGCAAGGTGGGGGAGTCACCCCAGGCCTGGCACAATTTATGCTCAGCGAGATCATTGCTACATCTGAGGGCTCTTCACAGTCCAGAATGTTGAGAGCGGCAGTATTCGTTCCAAATGCCAAGCGAATCTGCGGACTGTGACCCAGTAATCACATATCCGGAGACGGGCTGCTAGATATTTTTTGAGAAGCCAGTTGGTATTAATTAATATTACTGTTTTCTTGTCAGCTGCCTTTGACACTTTATAAAATTATTCATTAACTAGTTAGCTCATCAATTCTCTTTACTGCATTTGAGTTAATTTAATTTGGAATTGTTATAATAATTGCCACATTTTTTAGTATGGCTAAGTCTTAATCAGTAAATTTAGGGACCCATAAGGTTCAAGATGGCAGGATATTAGAAATGTGTTTAGCTACATTTAATAAGCCTCCTGTGTGAAGCAATTAACCGGCTGTTTCCAAATCCAACATTGTCTTTTCATGTAGCTAGCTGCTCTTAAACTTGTAAGCATCTCCCTACCTTAAGATGAAATGCTACAGCCTTAAAATGGGTGGTGGTGCTGATGCAATTTATTTTGAATACAGGTCAAGGTTAAAGTTACTTTCCTGAGCAATTATCACCCCTCCTCCCCAAACTCCTGGCTGTCTAACTATTTATAGTGAAGAATTTTAGACCTCAGTTTGAATTACACAGAAATGTTACAGAATCACCTTCTCATTCTAGGAGAGACTTAAGGACCCTGAGTGGTGCAAGCAGTTTGCAATTGACTGCTAACCTAAAGGTTGGCAGTTGGAACCCACTCAACTGCTCTGCAGAAGAAAGGCCTGGCAAACTGCTTCCATAAAGATTACAGCCAAGAAAACCCAGTGGAGCACAGTTTTACTCTGTAACACATGGGGTTGCCGTGAGTTGGGGTTGACTGGATGGCAACTGGTTTATAAGGTAGGTCTACTGTCCCATGAAGCCCTCGTGGCACAGTGGTTAAGAGCTCAGCTGCTAACCAAAATGTTGACAGTTCAAATCTACCAGCCATTACTTGGAAACCCTATGGGGCAGTTCCACTCTGTCCTATAGGGTTGCTATGAGTCAGAATCGACTCCATGGCCATGGGTTACTCTCCCAAGCCAAATTGGCATTTGAAAGGCAGCTCTTTGAATCCAGAGTGGAGGAAGTCACTAGCCGTCTAGGATTATTAGTTTTAGAATGGTGTGATGAGAAAAGTCAGCTGGGAGTCAGCTGCCCTCCAAGTTCTCTTCCCTGCTCACTGATATCAACCTGCATGACCTCGGGCAAGTCTCTGACTTTCTGGGCCCGCAATTCCTTATATATCAAGTGAAGGCGGTAAATGAAATGATTTCTAAAGATGCCTCCTGTACACTTTCTCTGTTGCCGATGTACCCCTCTTCTGAAAAGCAAGCGAGTCATCAGTCTATTACAAACTGAATTGGTTGTTAAAGATTCCTCAATCTTATTTTGGCTTCAGAAACATGTAGCACAGTAGTGTTTTGGTAATATTTTCTTCCTTTCAGGGTAGAGTTAGTATAAGATGAAAATTAAAGGAAGCCTGTGAATAGAAGTGAGAAGAGCTGGGACAGGAAATCAGGTGGCAGAATATCTGGAAGCTTCTTGTAGACACAGATGGTCGATGTAAACTGTGGTGGCAGGAATTTCTGCCAGACATTCCATGCAGTTTATTACTAAATGTGGGATCAGTAAACTTTAAAAAACATACTGCGCATGTAAAATCATTTAAAATACAGCAAGCAGAAAACCCCTTTGTTTCAGTGATTACCAATCCTTCCTTCCCTTCTACTTTATAAATAATTAAATTAAAATCTCGGCATTGGTGTTGAGCATTTTTATCTTCTATAACATTGCTGAATGAATCATTAGGATAAGTTAGGATTCCGAATGTTTGGTGGCCCCTGTATCCAAGAATATGCTTCATTTGACCCCCATAAAATTTTTTTTAAAGACAGAAACACTGTAAAAGACAATTAAGAAGTGTAAAATTAATGTGAAACACTTGAATAAAATGAAAAAAATATTTTACCACAGTGTGTGGTCTTGAGTAGAAAGCATTAAAGTTGAACCAGCTGCAAAACTCAGCACTAAAGCATAACAGTTAATTTTATAACTTAGAAAACAACCATAATCAGGGAACGGTTATATCTTTATGCAACTCTATGCAGTAAAGCCAGAAAACCTTGCAGGTGGAAGCAGGTTTTATGAAACGTTAAAAATGTTTCAGTGGAAGAAATCCCAGCTGCAGAAATTTATAATTGAATATATGCTGTTTTTCCTCTTCATAGAATAGCTAATATTTGCAGTTTATAAATATTTTCACATAGACTATTTAATTTGATCTCTACAAATGCCCCCCAAATATGTGGGAGTTATTACTGCATTAACAGCTTTACTATAAAGAGGAAAGATTGGGCCTCAGACAGACTAATGATTTTCCCAAGCTAATACAACTCGTAATCGACAGAGCTGGGACTTAAGCCTGGCTTCTATCTGTGTGCGTGTGTATATGCACCCCACCATATATGCGTGTGCTGTTTTCCCATCAGTGTTCTCTCATCAGCAGCATTGGGAATGTGGTTCATAAAAGAGCACGTCCGAGTTCTCATTTTGTGATGAAATTTATTGTAGCCACCGAACCAAAAAAAAAAAAGAGTCGATTCTGACTCATAGTGCTCATAGTGACTTTAGAGGACAGAGTAGAACTGCCTCACAGGGTTTCCAAAGAGTGTCTGGTGGATATGAACAGCTGACCTTTTGGTTAGCAGTTGTATCGCTTAAGCACTGTACCACCAGGGTAGACACAGCTTCAGGCACAGATTGATTACATTTAGTTCCCTTGCATTCTTTCCTCTCTAAGTAAGTAGGCCATGAATGGGTATTATTACATTGATTCTTCTAGGAGAAATTAAATTCGAGATCTTTAGAATAAAACAAACTTGCCAAGTATCCTGTCCAAGCCAGTGTTATTTTTTGAGCTCTAAATGTGTTGAAGACAAAGAACATGGGCTGGTTCCTTTATTCAGTGTGGGTGAACAAGCCATATTTTATACATAAATATTAAAGAAAAACAAATGCAAAAGAATAGAATATTGGAAAAGATTACTAGGTCATTGAACCCAACCTCCTTCTCACTGCAGAAATATGGTCCACACATCTTTGGCAGATACTTGTCCAGTTGACTATTTAAAAAGACAGTACACCTTTTGTCGGACAGCAATAATTGTCACGGACTCGTCCACAAAGTCAACCAAACATTGCTTCTTGGTAACTTCTTTCCATTGGTACTAACCTCCAAAGACTCTCAGAGTTAGTCTAAATTCTTGTTCTCATGAAAGCCTTTTCTTGGTTGGTTTTTGTTTTCCCTCTAGACTTCTTCAGTTACTCTTTGTGACATGATTTCCAGGCCCTTCCATGTTCTAATCTCCTTCCTTTGGATGTGTCTGTCAATGTGTCCCTTAAGTAGAGAATCCAGAGTTGAATAAAATAATCTAGATGTAATCAGATCCAGTAGTGGTACTACCGATACTCTTGTTCTGGATATAATTCTCTTAATTCTGCATAAGAGGTAGTCAGATACATTAGTGCTTTGACATGAGGTTGGCTCATATAAAGGTTGCAATTAATACAAACCATAGATTCCAATCCCCTGTGATTGTGCCATTTTGCCAGATCTGCCACACTCTGAACTTCAAACCAGTTTTCTTTTAGATCCTTGGTGTAGTACTTCGTATAGGTTTCTATTAAAATTTCATTATGCTAGTTTTGACCTGCTATTTTAAAGTTTTGAAATATTTTAGATTTATTAAACTTTCTTAAATTTTTGTTCTCTGAAGATTTCCTGAGATGCTTTACATGTCTTCATCCAAATTGATAAAATGTTTAAGAGTCAAGGTAGAATACAGAGTACTGTAGAATGCATCTTAATTGTGCTCATGAGGAACCTGTACATAAATCAAGGTAGTTGTTCAAACAGACGAGGGGATACTGCATGGTTTAAAGTCAGGAAAGGTGTGCATCAGGGTTGTATCCTTTCACTGTACCTATTCAATCTCTGTACTGAGCAAATAATCCAAGAGGCTGGACTGTATGAAAAAGAATGGGGCATCAAAGAGACACTTCAGAAGCAGTGGAGGATTTGCCAGACCTGACCTGGCCAGCACCTTACAGGCTGGATCAGCCAGAGCGCATGGGCTGAGGCAAGTAGTAGTACTAGGGACACATTTTTAACACTGGAAGAAACCAAGCAGTGAAGAGTCTACTCAAGCCTCTGGAACTAGGGGGAGGTGCTGATTCTGCAAAAGTTAAGTGCCAACATTTAACCTACCACACAGGATCAAAAAAACCCTTCCCCTCTGTGGGAAGTATCTCTCTCCCATTTACCCACCCCCTCCCCACACTGCTCCAGTCCTGGTCTGGCTTCAGCAATTGCTGCACTCCCTGGGCCAGAAGTGGGACCCGTCATGCTCCCAGAGGTGTTCTCCTGGCTTTGGAAAGGGAACAAATTAACAAACAGGAAAAAGTAATCTGTCAGCTCCCCTAAGCCAGGAACTCAAGGCAGGCACAGCCCCTTTGTCTAGGCACAGGCATAAGGAGTCCATGGACTTTGAATACCTTTCACCCCTGCCTAGACCTGTGTGGGCCCATTTCAACAGCTTAGGCCCTCATTAGCACAGTACAACAGGGTATACACCTGAAGACTATTTTTAACGGCAACAGCTAAGGCAGAGTGGCAGATTCATGACATTTGACACTCCCCTGCCTGTTAAGCAGGATCCTCACATACCCATATTGGGGCCCTGAGGACTGGTGGCTCCACCCACTCCACCTAGCCTTACAGCCAACAGCACCTTACAGTCAAAACCTTAGAGCCAACAGCATTAGGTGCCTAAAGTTCAGCTGCAAAACCCACCCACCTACACAGTTTAGGGAACAGGGACACGCTTTCCATCCAGGTACTCAGGGGGCAGCCATCAGTCCCCTGCCTTGCCCAGTGCATAACCACCTACTGCAGCCAGATACCTGTGCCTACTCCAATCACCCCTACATAGCCCTGCCCATCTAAAACTGTAGATGAGAGCCTGCAACACACACTCTGTCACCAACAACCTGGACGCCAAAGCTGAATCCACACAAGAAAAGTAAATGTACTCCTGGGCTCACATACCTAGTAACAACTCTAACCACCTGGTGACACAGCATGAGAGCTTCAAAGATGCCAGTAATCGAAGTAGCTCACATGACCAGCCTATTTGGGCATATCAAAACAAAACAAGAAGCTAGGATACAATAAAAATAAGCAAACATAAAATAAATATAATAACTTACTGATGGCTTGGAGACAACAGTCAATATCAAATCACATAAACAGCAGACCATAATGGCTTCAGCAAGCCACCAAAACAAAGAGCCAACAAACCTCCCAGAGGAAGATAAGTTCTTGAAATTATCAGAGATGGAATTCAAAAGATTAATATACAGAGCTCTTCAAGAGATCAGGAAGGAGATCAGGCAAAACACAGACCAAGCCAAGGAACACACAAAGCAATGGAGGAACTTAAGAAGATTATGCAAAAGCATAATGACAAATTTAACAGGCAGCAAGAATCCACAGAGAGATAGCAAAGAGAAATCTAGAAGATTAACAATAAGATTTAAGAATTAGACAACTCGATAAAAAATCATAGGAGCAGAATTGAGGCAATGGAAGTCAGAATTAGTGAGAATGAAGATAAAGCACTTAACACCAACATATTCGAGGAAAAATCAGATAAAAGAATTAAAAAAATGAAGAAACCCTAAGAATTATGTGGGACTCTATCAAGAGGAATAACCTACAAGTGATTGGAGTACCAGAACTGGGGTGGAGGTGGTGGGGAGGGGGAGAACAGAAAATACAGAGAGAATTGTTGAAGATTCATTGGCAGAAAACTTCCATGATCTTGTGAAGGACAAGAAGATACCTATGTAAGAAGATCATCAAACCCCACACAGGGTAGATCCCAAAAGGAAGTTACCAAGACATATTATAATCAAATTTACCAAAACCAAAGATAAAGAAAGAATTTAAATAGCAGCTAGGAATAAATGAAAAGTTATCTAAAAAGGAGAGTCAGTAAGTCTAAGCTTGGACTACTCAACAGAAACTATGCAGCCAAGAAGGCAATGGGTGACATATATAAAGCCTTGAAGGAAAAAAATTGCCAGCCAAAAATTATATATCCAGCAAAAGTGTCTCTCAAATATGATGGCAAAATTAAGGCATTTCCAGATATACACAAGTTAAGGGAATTTATAAAAACCAAACCAAAATTCAAGAAATACTAAAGGGAATCCTCCGGTTAGAAAATCAATAATATCAGATAACAACCCCATAGAGATGTAAAAGACCTATAGAAAGAAAACTACAAGGCACTACTGCAAGAAACCAAAGAGACTTACATAAGTGGAAAAACATACGTTGTTGGTGGATAGAAGACTCAACATTGTGAAAATGTCAATTCTACCCAAAGTCATCTACAGATACAATGCAATCCTGATGCAAATTCCAACGACATTTGTTAACAAGATAGAGAAACAAATCACCAACTTCATATGGAAAGGGAAGAGGCCCCAGATAAGTAAAGCATTACTGAAGAAGAACAAAGTGGGCTGCTTCACAGTACTTGATTTTAGAGCCTATTATACTGCCACGGTAGTCAAAACAGCCTGGTACTGGTACAAAAACAGATACATAGATCAATGGAACAGAACTGAGAATCCAGGTGTAAACTCAACCACCTATGAGCCGCTGATATTTGACAAAGGCCCAAAGTCCATTAAATGGGGAAAAGACAGTCTCTTTACCAAATGATGCTGGCATAACTGGAAATCCATCTGCAAAAAAATGAAACAAGACCTGTACCTCATGCCATATACAAAAACTAACTCAAAATTGATCAAAGAGCTAAGTATAAATCTAAAATGATAAAGATCATGGAAGAAAAAACTAGGGTCACATAACCATATGTGTATAAATTTTTTATGTGAAATTAACTTGAGCTGTAAACTTTCATCTAAGCACACAAAAAAAAAGAAGAACGACAACAACAAAAAAACAAAGATGCTACTTTGAGGAATAAGGTGCGCCTGACCCAAGCCATGGTATTTTCAATTGCCTTGTATGCATGCAAAAGCTGGACAATGAAGAAGGAAGATGGAAGAATTGATGTCTTTGAGTTATGGTGTTGGAGAAGAATATTGACTATACCGTGGAGTGCCACAAGAGTGAATAGGTCTGTCTTGGAAGAAGTACAGCTAGGATGCTCCTTAGAAGGATGAATGGTAAGACTTTGTTTTATGTACTTTGGACATGTTATCAGGAAGGACCAGTCCTTGAAAAGGGACCTCATACTTGGTGAAGCAGAGTGTTAGCAAAAGAGGAAGACCCTCAATGAGATAGATTGACACAGTGGCTGCAACAATGGGCTCAAACATAGTAATAATTGTGAAGATGGCGCAGGCTGAGTGCTGTTTCCTTCTGTTGTACATAGGGTTGGCATGAGTTGGAACCGACTCAATGGCGGCTAACAAAAAACAATAAAGACTAATACATGTGTTTATGACACTTTAAAATGTACCCCAAATTAAATGTCTTTATAAAAGGTGCCTTATTGCATCATTATTTATATATAAAGTATAGGTGTCAACACTATGTATGCAGTTACTTGGTTTCAAGTGCACCTACCTGAAACAGACCACCCAACACTTTATTTTTTCTGGCTCCCGATTTTTTGTAGGAAGTGCGTAGAGCTGAATGTCTACACACACATATACACTTGCTTATACTTTCACCTATATAATACCCGGTGTGTTCTTACACTTTAGGTGAATGCCTTATACATATAGCATATTTATAAAGGATTTACTGAGTAATAAAATCCCCTTTACCCTTTTTGAGCATATAGAGCATAAAGCAGTCAAAGAAAAAAACAGAATAAAAATACACAGGGACTTGGCAAAAAGCTAAAAATAATAAAAAAAAATTGCAGAAAGAATTACAAAATATGGTTCAAAGGGAATAAAATTTTCCAACACCAGAGGAAAGTCAATTTGTTTTCTTTAGGTTTCCAAATCTTATCTAAATTGTTAGACAAAAATGAAGAAATGGACCTCAGCAGCTAATGCAATGAAACCCGTGTAGACGACCAGGTAGAAAGTCTAGTGTTGAACAGGAAAATAGATGTCTTAGTGAAACTTTAGTACTTTCAAATATCTGTAATAATTCAGGAAAGCCAACAGATGGCTAATATGGAGGAACTGGGTTTAATGAAAGATAAGCTGGATTTAATTTCTAACCCTGGAATATTCTTATCGCCTATAAATGCATATTGAATTCAAATTAAGATTTTTAAAAGGATATAACCTGCCACACTGTCATTTTCTAAGATTGGTCTCAGAAAGGCCATAGTATAAATACTTTAAAATCCACTTTTTAAGGTTTTCAGATATTTAGAGTCAAATACTTCAAAATTATGTTGAGAGGATACCAAGTATTCTTAATTTGGAAGAGCAATGAAGCACCATGTTTCCCTATCCCCAACACTTTGACCACTTAGCACCATGAATAAAAACTTCCATAAAATATGACAGCAATTGTGGGAGGGATATCAGAGATGACCCTTCCCATCCTAGGGATTAGCTGTAGGAAGGAGGGGCCAACACTGGTTGGTGCAGTTAAGGAATAATTTATTGAGGGAGGGTTTTGTGAAACCACAGTGTTCAATGTGTATGCTTTATTTCATATTAAAATCTGTTTAAGGTTCAGATAACATCTCATTTCTTCAGTCCACCTTTACTCTGGCAACATTTTCTGTAAAAGGTCTATCTTCTGCTCTGTAATGGTGGCTTAAGAATATGGCTCCAAGTGTAGGAACTGGCTTTAAGTGAACAATGTGTAGACAGTATTATACATGTATTTCACACAAATCCATGCTTTTTAAAGACTTCTTTCTTTATCTCTTGCTGTGTTTTTAAGCCATAATTTTTTTTTAAGGCTTCGGAATGGCCAAGAAGGGAAGGAAAGAATAAGAAACTGGTCTATATTTTGGGGAGCTAGCCTCAAAAATCTTTAATCTTGTCATGCCATTTTCCTGAATTTTATAAATAGAATGTAAAATAGTTGTTACTTTAACACTTGGGTTTTTTTTTTTTCTATTAGTAATGTTTAAGTACGTATTCCTCCTTTTGGCTCACTAACCAATATTATTTCCATTCTCCATAATAGTGCTGTGGGAAAGCATTATTTTGGTTGACTGGAAGGAAATGTGCCCAGGGCCTATTATTAGCTACCCTACAAATATGCTTGGAGTTGTTCTCTGCTCCCCTAAGTACCCAGATCCTTTCATGTCATCCAACTGCAGTTACACTTTCCAGTCTTTTTCCTCCTTTAACAAGTCTTCCCATGTCATTTCCCAGAGCAATTGCAGGCTACTCTTCCTGTTTCTGGCAGATTGATTGTCTCATTTAGTGGGGTAGTTTTTCTTTGCCTATAGAAAGAATTCTTCTCCATTAATCTCTGTCCTGAATTTTCAGGAATACCTCTCAGTAATACAATTTTAATGGTTATTTGGGATGTGAACTACATGTGATTGTATCAGAAGGAACTACAGATGGAATTTGTAAAAACTGTACCCAGTAAATCTTTTTGGTCCATTATGTGGCCCAAGCAGAGGGGTCTCACTGACACATCACACACAAGGAAGTTTTAACAGAGCAAGGACCCCACTAGAGGGCGCAATCTCGGTGTACAACCAGAAGTAGAGCCGGTTCATAGGGCTGACCTACTCAGGAGAGAGAGAAATCTCAGAAAAAGTGTTATTACTTAGTGGCTAGCAGGGTCAGATTTTAACCAAAAAAGGTTGGCAATTCAAACCCACCAGGCGCTCCTTGGAAACTCTGTGGGGCAGTTCTACTCTGTCCTATAGGGTCACTATGAGTTGAAATTGATTGACCACAGTGGGTTTTTTTCTGGTTTAGCAGGGCCAGGACAAGGGTAAGGCAAGTGAGGCACACTCTTCAGGTGCAAAATCTAAAAAAAAAAAAAAAAATTCCCCAAAACCAATATTTTTTAAACAAGATTTTAATGCAATAATTTAAAGAATAAAAATTAGTGCAAAAATATCTTGATGAGCAACATTTCAAAATTTCAGATAAAGACAGGATTAGTATTACTTTCACCTCTGACTCCAATATGGCTTGGCATGGCACTAGGGGTTAGAAAGGTTTTCATTACTGTAAAAGGTAAGGAGAATCATTGCAACATTTCTATAATCCTGTTATTTTCCTTCCTCAAATTTTTCTTCCATAGAAATCACTCACACAGAGCCTTGGGCAAAACTGTGAAACAAGTAAAGATTACCCTCAATGGCCTCCATCTCTTTCTTTTTCCCCACCCGCCTTCAGATACCCAGCCATCTTGTGCTGCCCCTCATTTCTCAGACCCTCCCACTTGCCCACTTGGGCACCTTAGCGTCACCTGCCCACCCCCAATGTAGCACAGACTCTGTACCTCTCCTAACCCTTGTGTAATCCCATAGGAAAATTAAAGTTGACATTAAAAAGGCCTAAGATCATTGAGAGTGAGAAAGAGAGAGAGAGATTAGTCTTACAGTTCCAACAGAGTCACACAATTTCAGAAGAGGAAGATTATAGAGATCCACCAAGCCAATACCTTTTATTTTGCTAATAAAGTAACTGAGGCCCAAAGAGATTATAAGCGATCTGTGCAACGAGTTACACTACAGGAATAGCCTAGAACCTGGTGTTTTCACTTCTCCCCCATTACACAAAGTTGACATACTCCATGTTTTGACATTTGTAGAAACATATGAAAAATTCACAAATCATGGACACACGGAGGCACTCAATTTTCCTTTGCATAATCACCATCATTAATGACTTCAAGTATTTATCCAGGGATGATTTTGTGTCTGGGTGCTATGCTGAAAAGTTGAAGTCTGGTTAGAGAAGAGCTCATGAAGAAAAGAAAATAGGCAAACACAATGGGAAGATTAGGCCAAGTAAGCAGTATGTAGGTTTGGTGCAGTAGAAAAACGAGCCAGTGTTTAAATGGACTAAAAATTTTAATGTTAGAATACTTTTTCAAATTTTTCTGTAAATAGAATCTCTTTAAGGTTTGGCCCAGGAATACACATAGATTTCCTGACAAGTATATCCTTCCTACCAAAAGGGGGTCATGGCCTTAGTCTTCTCTGCCTTCTAACAAGTTTCTCATTACTCTCTTAGGTAAGATATAAAATAAGTTCACACATATCAAAATCAACTGAAAAATAAACACCAATAGCTTAGAAAACTTATGTCAGTGCAGTTCAGTACAATAAACAAGTTGGGGAAAAAACAGAATATACACAATCCCATATGGTGTAAAACATATTGAATGTAGTTTATGGACTAGGGGGTGGGATTTGGAAGTAGGTGTGATTTTACTTCTTCTCGGATTCTTTTCTAAAAATGAGACCTTTGAATCCAGGAATTTTAATTTACCTTTGTTTCTTACTATAATATTGGTGATTTTTTTCCCCTTCATTCAGTGGTTGCCTGTTTTCCATAAATTGTAAAAGGATTTAAAGATGCTACTTTGTTTGACAATAAGAAGTTTGCAATCCATTTTATAAAAATCTTGAGAGCACTGGAAAGTAAACAATTTTCTTTATTATTGCCCCAAATTATATGTCAAAATTTAATGTGATTATTATAATAATTGCTGGAGTTGTCTTAAGTGATGTATAATACATTAACACGATCTATGGAGAAATCTAAACAAATAAGGGATGCATATATTGGAATCTATCTTCAACAAATTGCAAAACATCCTTTTCCCACCCCATTGCTTTGCTACATTTTCAAAACTCCCAGAAATCCTATATTTCTATTTAGAATTCAATCAATAGATTACAAAGCAACTCTCTTGTTGTTGCATACTTTGTTTTACAATTTTGTGCAGCATATTTTTCCTGTCTGCTCCAATCTAACAGTCTACTCCAATCTAACAATTTTCTTGGCGGTAATTTTACCTATAGTTCCTCAAGTGCAAGTCCCACATTATTAATGCTTGTCCACGTCCATTTCCCTCACTCTTATCAGAAGGAAATCACCACCATACAGATGCCACATAGCAGGACTGTTGGTTACTTAATTGGCAGTTCAAGGAAGAGGCAGAGCATGTCAATACCAGCTTCAAATGTCACATTAATCTTAGGAATCTAGTGTATCATTTAACTGGACTTTTGAACACTTGATTTTGCACTTTGTGGGCAGGCATTCCTAATCAATATTACTGATGAACATTAGAAAAGTTCAGTAAGGTGGAACTAAACATACTATAGCTACACACAGAACGCCAAGTGCCTGAGATGTTACTGCAAAGTTGCTTCACATTTTGTTGCTCATTTAAAGCAAAAATAGATGGCGTCATGATTTTTCCTTCACAATCAATATTCTCTAAACTGTACTCTAATAAACAAAAACTGTGAGGTCAGTAAGCTAAAGCAATGGATAAAACTAAATTAAAAAAAATTTTTTTGCACTGTGGCTGACATGCATATAATTCTTATTCAAATATTCCTGAAAATTTTATTTCTATTTACTTGGTTCAGAAATTAAATGTTGGAGTGCCTCATTGGTCTTTCTGGATACCATTTTTTGCATGCTTATATAAAATGAAGATAAGTATATCAAACAAATAATGAAAATGCTTGGACATAAAGGTTTTTAGTTTTCAGTCTTTGCACGAAGTTTTTAGTAAACGTATTGGTGTTTGTTCTGACCAAGAGGAAGAAATGTTGGAAGAAGTGGAAGTGAAAGTAATTATGGCATTATGATTATCATTTATGAGTGTATGAAAGCCAAGAATAGACATCAGGATATCTATCCTAGATTTTTTTTACTTATTATTTATACTGCTACTTACTTCCATAAAGAATTTAAGTAACTTAGCCAAGTAACTTAGCAAATTTTATCCAAGTAACTTAGCAAACGTCACAAAATTAATTAAAATGGCAGGAGGTATGATGCTCTGGTGTATTTAGAGTTAAGTTTACTTTACTCTTGGGAAACTTGCCCATGAGAGCCTACCTTCTTGGCACAGCTGACCCAATAGCTGCCAACTGCAGCCCGGCCTGCAGCTTGCAAGAGGATCTGGGAAAAAAACCTGTGGCCATCAGAGTTGCTTTATATTAGATAGAGACTGAGCCACCCAATCAGATCTCTCTCCAGAGTCTGAAAAAAAGGCGTACATAAAGTGTCAACAACTGAGAGTGAGGGCCAAACCCGAGAGACAAAACATTAAACCAAAACTTCAGGGTAGTAAAAACCATAGTTAGCAATCTAGTAACTGCATGTAGTATTAAATAAAATGACTCCAGTCAATTAGTTGCAGAATTCAGTCCACGTAGTAGCAAGATCTTGTCACTTTTTTTCTTGTATATCTTGGGAAAATGATTTTTTCTTCCTTATGCCCGTCTCTGATTCAGTCCTCATCACTGTCACCTGGCATCTAACCATTGCCCCCAGCTCTCTGGAGATTTCCACCTACAGTAGGATAGCTACTCTCCTAGCCTGGATCTCCCAAAACACTTTCCCTTTGCCTTTATTCCCCTAACTGAAGGTCATTGTGTATAACACATATTTACTGAACATATGTTTACTGAGAATATATTAATGAGAACACATATATACCTAGGATAATGAAGGGTAATTAAAGTTAGGAAACATCTTTAAACAGAACATTGAACACCAATTTTCCTAGCAATTCATTGGCCATTCACTGCCACAGGTAATTCCATTGGCCATTTCCCTAGGGAAGCCATGCTTAAATGCATGTGGGCCCAAGGCAGGTAAGTAAGGTAAGTGAAAGAAATAAGGCAACTATAGGAATAGTTTTTATTTTTACAAAGGAAATTTTCTTGAAACTCGTGGCTTTGGCAGTCTTTCAATTTCCAAATTTTATCTTATTCTTAAAGTATTGTACAAAAAATTTATACATATGTGAATGATATGACATGGTAACTGATTTCGGCCTCATTTTGCAGTAAGTAGAGAATGGTGAGCACAGAGACAAACTGGGGAGTGTCTTCCCTTCTAAAAGAGACAATGATTTCCTGGTTCAGCCTCCATTGCCAGGTAGGATGCCAGCCCAGGGCTGCCAGATTCTCTGATTTTTCAGGAGAGGCCAAGGACTCTAGATGTGTGTGCAAATTTTCCTAATTCTTAAAATTCTGGGTACTACTTTAATTTTTTAAAATACTACATGAGCCAAATAAACATATGCAGGGCCAACTCTAGCCACAAGAAGATCCTGTCTTTCATCTCACATTCTAGGATTCTTCTCTTCCATTGAGGCACCAATGGACAAGTCTAAAATTCCTATATTAAAATAACACAACTTGAACTAGTTTGCGAAAGAAGAATTTACCAAATGTATCTGATGAGGAAGGTGGCTAGGTGTCAGGGACAAATGGAACCAGAGACTCAAATCCTATCAGAACTTGCCAGTTGTAGTCTCTGTTTTTCTTTGCACAACTGCTCCATATTTCTCTCCCTCTCTCTCCTCTCTCTGAATACATGGCTTCAGTCATGAGGCGCTCCCAAGCTTTTTTATTTTATAAGACATAGCCACCACTTTCTCAATTTCCAGAGAAGGGACTGATTGTCCCAGCTTGGGTTAATGACTAGCCTTGAACCAAGAAAGGAGTTATATCCAGAGAAGTAAATATGTAATAAGAAGGTTCAGGAACTGTAGAGAATATTGCACAAAAAACATAAATCCCCTGTGTAAACACACACATATACCCACAGACCTTTAGAAAACAGGACAAAGGAGCCCACAATTAAACACCCAGATGTATGATACAAGGAGCCCTGGCGGCATAGTGGTTAAGAGCACTACTGCTAATTTATCAGTTGCTCCTTGCAAACTTCAAGGCTGCTATGAGTTGGAATGGACTCGACGGCAATGGTTTAATAAAAACAACATAAGTTATAGAACTTAAAAAAGATTTCATGCAGCTTGGAGCTTCAGAAGGATATGGGATATGGGCTGCCCTCTGAAGTATAGCCCCCAAGTGTCTGTTGGTTTGTCATGCCGTGGGGGCTTGCGTGTAGCTGTGATGCTGGAAGGCATGCCACCAGTATTCAGATATCGGCAGGGTCACCCATGGAGGACAGATTTCAGCTGAGCTTCCAGACTAAGACAGACTAGGAAGAAGGACCTGGCACTCTACTTCTGAAAAGCATTAGCCAGTGAAAACCTTATGAATAGCGGCAGAGCATTGTCTGATATAGTGCTGGAAGATGAGCCCCCCAGGTTGGAAGGCACTCAAAAGATGACTGGGGAAGAGCTGCCTCCTCAAAGTAGAGTGGACCTTAATGACGTGGATGGACTAAAGCTTTCGGGACCTTCATTCGCTGATGTGGCACGACTCAAAATGAGAAGAAATAGCTGCAAACATCCACTAATAATCGGAACCTGGAATGTATGAAATATGAATCTAGGAAAATTGGAAATCATCAAAAATGAAATAGAATGCAAAAACATCGATATCCTAGGCATTAGTGAGCTGAAATGGACTGGTATTGGCCATTTTGAATTGGATAATTATATAGTCCCTTATGCTGGGAATGACAACTTGAAGAGGAACGATGTTGCATTCATCCTCAAAAAGAACATTTCAAGATCTATCCTGTCAGTGATAGGATACTATCCATATGCCTACAAGGAAGACCAGTTAATATGACTATTATTCAAATTTACCCACCAACCACTAGACCAAAGATGAAGAAATAGAAGATTTTTATCAGCTGCTGCAGCCTGAAATTGATTGAACATGCAATCAGGATGCATTGCTAATTACTGGTGAGTGGAATGCAAAAGTTGAAAACAAGGATCAGTAGTTGGAAAATATGGCCTTGGTGATAGAAACAATGCCGGAGATTGAATGATAGAATTTTGCAAGACCAACGACTTCTTCATTGCAAATACCTTCTTTCACCAACATAAACGGTGACTATACACATGGACCTTGCCAGATGGAACACACAGGAATCAAATTGACTACATCTGTGGAAAGAGACGATGGAAAAGCTCGATATTATTGGTCAGAATAAGGCCAAGGGCTGACTGTGGAACAGACCATCAACTGCTCATATGCAAGTTCAAACTGAAACTGAAGAAAATCAGAGCAAGTCAACAAGAGCCAAAATATGACCTTAAGTATATCCCACCTGAATTTAGAGACTATCTCAAGAATAGATTTGATGCATTGAACACTAGTGACCAAAGACCAGACTAGTTGTGAAATTACATCAAGGACATCATACATGAAGAAAGCAAGAGGTCACTGAAAAGACAGGAAAGAGAGACAAGACCAAGACGGATGTCAGAGGAGACTCTGAAACTTGCTCACGAACGTCGAGCAGCTAAAAAAAAGGAAGAAATGATGAAGTAAAAGAACTGGACAGAAGATTTCAAAGGGCGGCTTGAGAAGACAAAGTAAAGTATTATGATGACATGTGCAAAAAGAGCTGGAGATAGAAAACCAAGAGGGAAGAACACGCTTGGCATTTCTCAAGCTGAAAGAACTGAAGAAAAAATTCAAGCCTCATGTTGCAATATTGAAGGATTCTATGGGGAAAATATAAACGACGCAGGAAGTGTCAAAAGATGGAAGGAACACACGGAGTCATTATACCAAAAAGAATTAGTTGATGTTCACCCATTTCAAGAGGTGGCATATGATCAGGAACTGATGGTACTGAAGGAAGAAGTCCAAGGCATTGGCAAAAAACATGGCTCCAGGAATTGACAGAATATCAATTGAGATGTTTCAACAAATGGATGCAGCCCTAGAGGTGCTCACTCATGTATGCCAAGAAATGTGGAAGACAGCTTCCTGGCCAACTGACTGGAAGAGACCCATACTTATGCCTATTCCCAAGAAAGGTGATCCAACCGAATGTGGAAATTACAGAACAATATCATTGATATCACACGCATGCAAAATTTTGCTGAAGATCGTTCAAAAGCGGCTGCAGCAGCGTATGGACAGGGAACTGCCAGAAATTCAGGCTGGATTCAGAAGAGGACGTGGAACCAGGGACATCACTGCTGATGTCAGGTGGATCCCGACTGAAAGCAGAGAATACCAGAAGGGTGTTTACCTGTGTTTTATTGACTATGCAAGGGCATTTGACTGTGTGGATCATTACAAATTATGGATAACATTGCGAAGAATGGGAATTACAGAACACTTAATTGTGCTCATGAGGAACTTTTACATAGATCAAGAGGTAGTTGTTCGGACAGAACTAGGGGATACAGATTGGTTTAAAGTCAGGAAAGGTGTGCATCAGGGTTGTATCCTTTCACCATACCTATTTAATCTGTATGCTGAGCAAATAATCTGAGAAACTGGACTGTTGCTCAGTCTGATTCCTCAACTTTGTCTTCGATGTTCAGGGCTCCTAAATTGGTCATATATAATCAATTCACTTTTTGGGGGGGGTCTTTGTTGTAAGAGGGAGCACAGGAAGCACCTGACTACTCCACCATCTTGGCGCCACTGTTGTTATTTCTTTAAAGAGGACTTTTGCAGCAGATTTGCCCAATGCAGTGCGTTGTTTGATTTCTTGACTGCTACTTCCATGGGTGTTGGTTGTGGATCCAAGTAAAATGGAATCCTTGACAACTCAATATTTTCTCCATTTATCATGATCTTCTTTATCGGTTCACTTGTGAGAATTTTTGTTTTCTTTTTGCTGAGGTGTAACCCACACCGAAGGCTATAGTCTTTGATTTTCAGTAAGTGCTTCAAGTCTTCTTTAGAGTTGTTATTCTCAAAATTTTCAAGTATTTTATTGTTTGGAAAGTCTTAGAATTTTAACTGTAATGTGATGTTGGGTCGAGTCTGGAATTGATGAAATGCCTCCAAATTTAATGTTTTTCGTGGTATGTTTAATTTCAAGGAGTCTTTAGAAAAGGTTTTTTGTGTGCATTTGTATCAATAGTTTATTCAGCTATGAGAGTTCTGAGTGAAGAACATGGCTGCTGGCATTAAATGCCCAAATAATTGCTCTCTTAAGTGGCACTTCCTGGCCAAAGGTAGCTGTTGTTGAAAGAATGAAGGAGTGGAATTATGAGGAAGTAATATTAAAGGAATATTAAGAATTTGGCTGCTAACCAAAAGGTCAACAGTTTGAATCCACCAGCAGCTACTTAGAAACCCTATGGGGCAGTTCTACTCTGTCCTGTAGGGTCGCTATGAGTAGGAATCGACTCAACGGCAATGGGTTAATATTAAAAGAAGTCCCTGGGTGCTGCAGTTAATGTGCTTATCTGCTAACCAGAAGGTTAGAGGTTCAAGTATACCCAGAGGCACCTTGAAAGGAAGGCCTGGTGATCTACTTTCGAGAAAATCAGCCACTGAAAACCCTGTGGAGCACAGTTCTCCTCTGACACACATGGTATAGGCATGAGTCAGAATTGACTTGATGGCAGCTGGTTTTTTAATATTAAAATGGTATGTATGCTTTCATTTGGAAGGAGAGTGTGGGTGAAATAATCCCTTTTAGTCCGTCACTGAAATGAAATTTTTGGCATGAGGATGATAAAATTATATATTGGAAGGAAAAAGGGAGGAGTATCTTCAAAATATCTCTATCATGTCACTACTCCTTGTTGGGAGACTGTTCTTGTTCTCTTTAATTTCTATATGTCTTGCAAGCACAGGCACTGACAGATTTCGTTCTAAACACCCTTTTCAAGGTGTTTGTACAATAAGAAATTTGGGAAAATAGATATGGTGTGTCCCTCTGGGGCAAAGATTGGGCAGGTTTGCTTGCAGCTTCTGTATAAAATTGAATTATAGAGGACTAATTAAATTCAGTGCAAACATTTAATGAATAACCATTATTATAACCCTTGGGTAGAAGATGCTCTATTAGCTCACGCAAAGATCTGTCAGCATAGCACTTGCTGACTACGTGCATATTATTTATTCTGGGAATGTTCACATGTTCGGTATGCAAGCTCCCAAAACCACATATCTGCTTTTTGTTTGGTGTAATTTCAACAATTGTGTAATATTATAAACATCGATTGAATTTCTGGGCTTTCATGAAAGTGAGGTCCTGTTTTTATGCAAATATTAATGAAGTGGTTAGGAAAACACAAGGAAATAACAAAGAAAATATGACTTGTGGGCAGATGGTTTCTGAAATTATATATTTTTTCTGTGAATCATTTGCTGTTTTTAGAACATGAATGCTGATCTTTCCTTTAGAGTGTGGGTGTATATTTTAAGATAAAACACCTTCATTGCACAATGCAGTTTGTTTTGCCAATGTTTATTTTGCCAAGTATTAGTTTATAAAGATTTTTCCCTTAAAGTATTTCCTAAAATAATTTTTAGTAACTTTTCATGGGAGTGTTTCTAGGAAGGTTCTTATTTGAAGACAGAGAAATCTTGAGAGATTTATCCAGAGCAGAATAGAATACAAAATACCTCTTCAAAAGGGATTCTACAACTTCTCATACAAGCCAATTCCAAAGTTTAGATGTCAACTGAGCACTTAAGACCTATGGTCTTTATTTTACATTGAGGCCAAGTGACATGTGAACCTAGTATACCTCTAGTTTTACTCTCAAAGTTTGATAACAGGCCTCAGGGAAGAAAAGTTAGCCATTTCCTTATGAACTGCATAATTTTATTCTATTGCCTAGAGTCTAAGTCTAGACTGTGCTATCCCAATTTTCTTTTTTTTTTTTTTGATGAGAATACCATATGGCACAGGATAAGAATCCTTACTGAAGCTGGGACATTGCATTTATCTTTTCCTCTTGATCTGCCTGGTCCATTATTCTGTCATGTCACAAAATTAGGTTAGTCTGATGAGACTTGGTCCTTACGGATCATGCATTTTGGTGTCTCCTAGGTGTTTGTGAATTTATAGTGTAATGGTTTGTGATTTCTTCCAGTGTTTTTCAAGCATAACTCATAGATTTGAAGTATTCAGAAGAATTTCCCCTTGCATATAACCTATTATATTAGCTGTGTCCTGCCCAATACTTAGTCTTCATTTTATTAATACAGAAATATTGCGAATATACAGAAAAGCTTACATAATATAACAAAATAATATTCTATAGTTTAACCACATAATTTATGAATCCATTCTTCTGTTGATATTTTCAATATTTTGCTATTATAAACAATAGTGCAAAGATTATTATGTACATTCTATAAGAGCTTCTCTAGCATTTATGCCTTGGAGTGGAAATGCATCCTTATCTTCAATTTTATTAAATATTGCCAAATTTTTCTCCAAGGTTGTACCAATTTTTAATTCCATCAACATTTTATGAGAATTCCCATTGCTCCATTTTCTTGTCAACACGTGGTACTGTCAGATTTAAAATTTTTTGCCAGCCTGATGTATGTGAAGGAGCCCTGGTGGCACAGTGGGTAAGTGCTCGGCTGCTAACTGAAAGGTTGGTGGTTTGAACCCACTTGCCACTCTGTGGGAGAAAGATGTGGCAGTCTGCTTCTGTAAAGATTACAGCTTTGGAAACCCAATGGGGCAGTTCTCTGTCCTATAGGGTGGCTATGAGTCAAAATTGACTGGATGGCAATGGGTTTGGCTTGGTGTGGATAGAAAATGGTATCACATCATAGTCTCCGTTTGTGTTTTCCAGATTATCAGTTAGGATGAACATCTTTTCATTTGTTCATTAGCCCTTCATGTTTCTTCTTCTTTGACTTACCTCTTTATATCCTTTGCCCATTTTTCTTTTGAATACTTTTCCTTATTTTTCAGAGTTCTTTGTAAATTATGAAGACTATCCATCAAAAAACAAAATAAAAAAACAAACCCACTGCCGTCGAGTCGATTCTGACTCATAGCAACCCTATAGGACAGAGTAGAACTGCCCCATAGAGTTTCCAAGGAGTGCCTGGGGGATTCCAACTGCTGACCTCTTGGTTAGCAGCCATAGCTCTTAACCACTACACCACCAGGGTTTCCATACTATTTATAGATGGTTATATATGCTGCAAGTATCTTTTCCTGGTCTATAACTTGTCTTTTCTTGTTTATGTGTCTTCTATCGTATTCAAGTTTTGTTTTCTAAATGTAGTCAGTAGTGTAAGTATTCTTTATTGACTGTATTTTTCATGTCTTTTTTTAGAAAATCTTTTTATATCCTGTAGACCTAAAGATAACCTCTTCTTTTAAATGTTTCCATACGTTTAAGCAATTCTCTGCCCTAAGATCATTTGTTGAATAGTCCTTTTCTGAGCTTTCATCTTCTCTACTGGTCTAATTTGCCAATATTGTCTTAATTATTAGAGTTTTGTAAATAAATGTCGATATCTTATTGTTCTAGCAAGTTATCCCTAGCCTACTCTTGGTTTTCAAAACTGTCTTGGCTTTTTTGTCCCATTGTTTTCTAAATAAATTTTAAAATTGGTTTTTCAAGTTTAACAGAAATCTCTGGTGCAGATTTGATTGGAATTGAATTAATTGTTATATAAATTTGAGCAAAATAAACACTTTTATAGTTTGAATCTATGCATGACCATCAAACATTTGTTTTGGCCACACAACTCAGATTAAGCTCAATCCAAACTTAAAAATTAAAAGGGTAGAGGTATTTAACCTTTCAGCAACGTTTAGAAGTTTTCTCTATATAATTGTTATTTAGGTTTTAGAAATTTATTTCTGTGTATCTTAAATTTTGTTGCTATTGTAAATGGAGTCTTTTAAAAATTACATTTCCTGTTTGCTGCTGACATATAGGCGTACTATAGATCTCATATATTGCTCTTTTTTTCTACCCAGCTTTTTACCTTATTCTTAGTTGCCGTCAAGTTGATTTTGACTCGTGGCGACTCCATGTGTGCAAAGTAGAACTACTCCATAGGATTTTCAAGACTGCGACCTTTAGGAAGCAGACCACCAGGCCTGTTCTTCTGGGTGCCTCTGAGTGAGTTCCAACTCCAACCTTTCAGCTAGTAGCATTTAACCGTTTGCACTATGCTCTTCTACCCAGCAACTCTTGTAAACTCTTTAATCAAAGTTTTTCTGTAGATTCTCTTAGAGTTTTCTAGGCTGGAAAATTTTGTCATCTACAAAATAATGACACACTTACTCCAAGGAGCCCTGTTACTGCAGTGGTTAAGTGCTCAGCCGCTAACCGAAAGGCTGGCGGTTTGAACCCACTGTCGGCTCTGTGGAAGGAAAGACCCGGTAATCTGCTTCTGTAAAGATTACAGCCTAGAAAACCCTTCAGGGCAGTCCTACTCTGTCCTACAGGGTGGCTATGAGTCAAAATCGACTTGACAACACACAACAACATGCTTATTTCTTTTGAATTCTTAAATCTTTTGTGCGTGCGTGTGTGTGTGTTTAATGACTTCCAGTATAAGACTGAATAGTACTAGTGATAGAAATATCCTTGTCTTATGCCTGACTTTAACGAAAATGATTCAAATTTTCCATTAGTAAGTATATTTACTGGAGGGTTTATGTAGGCATGCTTTTTTGGGTTAATAAAGTTTTTTTTTTTTCTCCCTAGTACTATTCTGGTGAGTCTTTTAAAAGAAATCATGGGTAGGATGAATGTTATCAAGTGCTTTTTCCCCTTATACGGATTGAGATGACTGATTTTCCCCTTCTTAATAAATTAATGTGGTCAATTACATAAATAGATGTTTATCACATTTAATCATCCTTGCGTTACTGTTATAAATAAAAGATGGTCATGGCTTCTAAAATACATTCCTGGATTTGAATTGGTAATAATTTGTTTAGGATTTTTATCTTTGCTGATAAGTGAGATTAATCTATAATTTTTCTTTTCACCAAAATATCTTGGTTTTGGTATCAAGGTTTACTAGCTTCATTAGATGAGCTGGACACCAACAATGCACCCCTCCCCCTTGGAAATAAGTAAAACAACTTTGCCCTGAACGTCTGGTAGAACTTACCTCTCCCTCGTAAAGACATCTGAACCTAGGGTTATACTTTATGTGAGTGAGCATAATCTTTAATAACTATTGTTGTATTTATTATTATTGTCCCTTTATTTAAATTCAAATGTTTTAAAAGGATTTATATGTGTGTTATGAAAATATGTAAATATTTCTATGACACAGCTCTCATTTATACATATATAAAACTACATAATGCTGTGCATATCATTTATGGCCATTACCTATTAAGGGCCATAATTTTAAATTTTTAGCCCCTAGGAGCCCTGGTGGCACAATGGTTAAATGCTTGGCTGCTAACCTAAAGGTTGGTGGTTTGAGCCCACCCAGTGGCTCCATGGAAGGAAGTCCTGGCAATCTGCTTCTGTAAGGATTACAGCCAAGAAATCCCATCGAGCAGTTCTGCTCTGTAACACAAAGGTCACTATGGCAGAATCAATTCTGTGGTAACTGGTTTCATTTTGGATGTAATCCTGAACTCTGTAATTTTGGAATTTTTTATAATCCAAGTCAGCAAGATTCTGACTCCTAACGACCCTATAGGCCAGAGTAGAACTGCCCCACAGAAGGAGCAGCTGGTGGATTCGAACTGCCGACCTTTTGGTTAGCAGCTGTAGCTCTTAGCCACTACACCACCAGGTTTCTACATGATATAGGACTGTAGGAAAACTGGCTCTGGTAAATATAAATACTGCTCTAACTTTCATATAATGGCATGTGGCTGGTACACTGCACTTCTCTAGGGGACACCATTTATACAGACCTCAAAGTGAAGGGTGCCTCTCTGGATTTTTGCAAAATTGTTGCCTTTATGCTGCCAAATAGGTTATAAGTACAAGGTTATAAGGAAAGGAGGAAATCCTTCCAATGGGGATATACTTATTGTATAATACATAAAAAGATTAATTGCATTATTGGGCTGACTTTGGGAATTCTTTTCAGTATATATAATGGGACTTGTTATGACTGGATTTTACAAAACTTGTGCTGGTATTTTCTGTTCTTAGTTTGATACTTCATGAAAAAGGGAAAATTTATTTCAGATAAGGGGAGGTAATTAACCTCCAAACTTTCAGTTGGGCATTGGCTTTTTGAATTTTAAATATTTTTACATTCTGTGTATTAATGAAAGATGCTTAAGAAGAAAACTCAGAAGGCTTAATGATTAGCTCAAAGAAGAATTCTTACAATGCAATGGAAAAAAGGAATTATGTATGCTCTCTTAAAGAAATTCAGGCTTTGCTTCCCATTTCATTATTTTTCCTTAATGAAATGCAATTTGCAATTTTTAGTAACTAAGGATGAGTGATAAATTTAGAAAATGTGACAATATTGAGTCAGGATTCGAGATTTGGAAACAATGAGTATATTAATAAGGTAGAATTTTATTATACAAACATATTTTTACAGACGGTAAAAAAACATAAGTCTGCTTTCTCAGTTTATTTCTGGCCAATATCATGTCCATTATATTTTACGTTTGAATGCAGAACTTTTGTAGTTTTCTGATTTCCCCCACCCATCCAGTCTTTTGTGCTTTTTTCTCCATTTTTCCACTGGACTTTTACTCCTTTTGCTGAGGATGTATTTTTTTCTTTCTAGGTCCTTCTTCACAGCAGTATCCATTCTCCCTGCTGGCTGTCAGTTCCTTCTCTCTTCTCAAAGTCATTTCAGTCATTGTTCTTTGTGCCTCTCAGAGGAATAGAAAAGGGCTGGCCTCTGAATTACTCTTTCTCTTTCAAGCAAGGAGAATGCAGAGTGTGCTAAAAATCACTTTAGTTTAATAGGCTCCCCAAAAGTGAATTTTTTTTCTTTCTATTGCCCTTAAAAAAATCATTTACCCTGTCATTTATAATCGATTACAAAAAACTTTTAACATTTAAAATGGCACAAACACTTGGCACTTTTCTTTTTGGGCTTACCTTTAGGCCAAGTCTTTAAACTATGTTTCTCAAACTGTAGTAAAATCTTTGATTTCTCAAAACAAATGTGCTAATGCAATATTTCTCTTAGTGAAGAAAAACTAAAAAAAGCTTCCTTTCGCTCACATTAGATTTAAAGTAAAACTCTGCATATATATCTCCCCAGGGAAAATCTTGAAGTCTCTCTCAAGTATTTATGCACACATGCATGTAGCCTCCAACTTACACCTTCCAAAAGTTAATTTGTTGGCTCATTGAGGATATGGAATACATTTCCCTGTGATAACCATAGAGCTGTTGGTGGTTATGCTCTATTAAAACCTAACCAAACTAAGTAACTAGTTGCCTTTGTGTAGAATCCGATTCATGGCAACCTCATGTGTTGCAAAGCAGAACCATGAGGTTGCCATGAATAGGGTTTTCATGGCTGCGACCTTTCAGAATCAGATCACCAAGCCTTTTTTTCCTTAGGCACCTCTGGGTAGGTTTGAACTGCCAGCCTTTCAGTTAGCAGTCTAGCACTTAACTATTTGTGCCACCCAGGGACTCCTCCATTAAAGCCTATTTAACCCCAATGTCAGTACGGAGTCACCATCCCTAATACCCATTAGCAATGTTGCTTACATGAGCACTGCAGTCTGTGATGTGGTAGTAACAATGGTGATAGAGGTGGCGTGCAAGATCTGTCAGTGACATCTCCCTGCAGAGTGACCCTGGACTCAGTGTGAATGGGGAGTGGTGAAGAACAATGTAGAGTCGGAATCTGAGTTAGCCAGTCACAACTACTTAGATATAACCTTGTGCTGATTTTACTTGCTATTCATATAGAGTACAAACCATCCCATATCTTGGGGAAACAGGGTTATCTTTTGAAAAAGCCAAAGTCACATGGGAACCATCCTTGTAGTGAAAATTGGAAAAGGACATTATAAGAGTCAAGAGGTCTTAGAGATACCATAAGCAAATACATAAGTGCATTAACATAATTAAACAAAAATTTAATTAGGGTTCCCTAAGTAAGAATGTTCTGTTTTCAACCTTGACCACCAATGCCCCCTTTATTTCTTTTTATAAACAATCAGCTGTAACATTGAGCTAAAGATAAAAAATAAACATTTACCTCATTCTTTAAAAAGAAATCTGAGAGGGGAAAGGATGAATGGGGTATTAGTCTTCTCCATTCTTCAGGCTGTCTTTCTCCAGGCCTAGCGATATGCTTCCCCAGCTCGGGTGCTGTTTTGCTTGGGGAGTCAAATGTGTATTTGTATATGGACTTGGGATCCTAATTCTAACCTCTAGAATCTCCTCCCTCCATTCTTCTTCTTTTCTTTTCCTTCCCTCTCTTCTCCTGGCATTTTTGCTTTATTTTAGCTTATCTTATTTAATTTGAAAATTTTATAATCTTGATGCTGCCCCTGTATACCATATAGATTTGTCCATTTTTATTTTGTATATTAGAGTTAAGGCCTTGTGAACTTAACATACAAATATGTAAAAAAATTGGTGCAAATTTTATTTATCTTTCCTGTGTATCTAAGACCAATGGCATTTTCATTAATTTTTTGATAGTTATAACAATTGAACTCAGAATCCTTTCCTCTGTGAAGCTGGCTTTAGTATACTTGGAGAGTTATCCTTGATTCTCAATTTGATTTCTACATTTCTGAATTCAATCTACCCTTTACCTGTGAGTTGCATCATAGAGAGTCTACATGCCACTTAAAATTAAATTCCCTCCCTCCACCCAGGAATTAAAAAAATAAAAATCTTCATTAATATTGCTATACTGATTTTTTATGAAAGATTAGTGACAAATAAATAAATCACCAACAGAATTTATTTAAGACATTTGAGAAGATCATGGAGGCAGTAGACAGTTTATTCTCTTAATTTTCACTATACTGATTTGATTGAAAAGATTTTAAACTCACTCAATTTTTCTCAAGTGATTTGGGAAGGAGGGGAGGGGACAGAGGGCACAAGACATGAGAAGTCAAGAAGAAACCAGAACTAGACATCAGCTCAGAATCCAGGGCACCTCTTGGGATTTTGACAGTAGGAACCTATTGATTTTTAGTCAAGGGCTCTGCCATTAATGTGATTTAGTTATTTTCAATACGTCTGCTTTATTCTCTTCACTTGACTGACTGTATTACTCATTCTCTATGCTCTCTCTATTTTTTTACCCATCTTACACCTTCTGCTTACTCATAATCTTGGCTTACTTATAAATTTGGCTCCCACAGTTTCCTCCATTCAATATTTTTTCCGTGAACCTTCACTGACTTTCTCAGCTAGCTGTAATATTTTTAAAAAGTTGAAATTCCCTTAGAGAGAGCTTAATTTTTTTTTCTTTCATGTCAAGACACATAATAGATTGCTGGCTGGACAAGAGATTGGCCCCTATTGGGTCAAATTATTCTCCTTGTTCCCATCAGGAGATGGTATCCTAAACTACTATGGCTGCCGTGGGCTGCTTCTATGCAGAGGCTGTGGGCCTGGGTAGTTTCCATTAGAAGAGGGTGTTGACATGGCAGGCACCGTGATTAATGAGTAGAGTTACTATAGAATTTCCAATTCCTTATTTTTGCATAATGTAATGCTCACTGCTATCCATAACAATAACCCAGAAGCATAAAATTCTGAAGCTCTTCAGCATCCAGAAAATAATTAAATTATGTTCAGCAGAGTTTTGATATACTTTACTGTATTCTAATAGTTTGAAAGGTGATTATTTCTCTATGTTATTATACAGTAAGTTTTAATTACTCCAAACTATTTCTATTAATTAGAACACACCGATTCTCAAAAAAAAAAAAAAAAAAGAAAAAAAATCATCATTTCTGTACTGAGAAATCTTAGAGTTTTAGAGACTTTTTTTTCCCTGGCCTGTGAAATAATAAATGGCAAAAGCTGCTGCACCTTACCTTATGCATCTTGCACTGTGTCTGTTTTTTTTTTTTTTTCCTTTAAGTTGCTGGTAAGAGCCAATTATAGTTTCTGTTGATCTGCAATCAATTGTCAAAATCCGTGTTCCACGTGGTATTGGAGGTAAAAGATTCTCAGCAAAATGTTTGATCTGTTAAGCAGAGATTAATTTACCCTTAGGAACAGTCATACCAATAGGAGTTATTATACAGGAAGACTATCTGGACTATTCTTATACCTCAATTCAATATTAACTCCTTAGCCCGCAAATAATTCAACTATAATATGATTAAAGTTCTAAGAGTAAATACTTTCCAGTTCTCACTACTGGAAAGTACACTTTACTTGTTTAAACTTAATTAACATTTACTGACTTCTGTCAGCTATGACCCCACTGTAAGTGTGAAGTAATCTGATTGGCTGCTGAAAGAAGAACAGAGAATGTAGGGCTTAGAATGTTTCTTTGTAGGATTCAGATAAGTCTACTAAATATTGGGTACCTTTTGATTCTGTGGAATGGTCACAATGCATTGCTAAGTCTGTTTGAGAAATATACTTACTCTTCTTGATATCTACTTCAATAATCTGGAAATTGAATGACAGAGATATCCTTAATACAGTAACAAATTTATTCCATTTGAAGGGTTGGGTGAGTGCTCTGGAGGATGGTTAGAAAGGAATCACTATTGATCACCTACTAGGTACCATGTGAAGCCTTGGTGGCAAAGAGGTCAAGAGCTATGGCTGTTAACCAAAAGGTAGGCAGTTCGAATCCACCAGTGGCTCCTTGGAAACACCATGGAGCAGCTCTACTCTGTCCTATAGGGTCACTGTGGGTTGGTTGGTTCAGTATGTACCATGCAGTGTGCTATTTGCATCAATAAAACATAGTGCTCATTTTACAGATGAGGAAGGTGGCTTAAATATATTCATTAACTGCACAATCCCTAAATTAAAGAGCTAGAATTCAAAATCTGGCATGATTCTTTTGCATGTCTAAAGTGCATAATCTTTTGATGTTACGATACTGCTCTACTTTAGCATCTCTCCAATATTCTTCCTCATTTCCCTATTTCTCAATTAATGATGAGTTCTTTAGATATGTAATGATAGTTTCAGTATTCTAGCAGGTGTAGTCAGTGTGGACTGAAGAAGGATGTGATGAAAGAGCTCATAGCTGGAGACTTCTGGACTATTTAAAGCATTCTCAAATGTCTTGTCTTTGAATACAAAGAAAGGAGCATGAGGATCTTCAGCTATTTCCATGCTCTGCTGCCATGATTGCTGTATAGTAGAATGGGGTGGGTGAGCAAGTGAAGCATGTCTTCCTTTGATTGAGAAATGAAGGTATTTTTCCTGTGGGACACGCAGCTCAATTTCTGTACTATCTCAGAGTAGCTCACTAATTTTCAATTCTTGTTTACACTCTGATTTTATGTCATATACCATTCAAGAAACCACATCATAAATAAAGATGTTGAAGGCCAATTGAAAAAAGAGAACCTACAGACTACGAAAAAATTTTTGACTACCACATATCCAACAAGGGTCTAATTTCTAAAATCTATAGAATACTTCAACACCTCAATAACAGAAAGACAGACAATCTAATTAAAAATGGGCAAAGGATGTGAACAGACACTTCACCAAAGAAGACATTCAGGCAGCTAACAGACACATGAGGAAATGCTCTTATTCTTTAGCCGTTAGAGAAATGCAAATCCAAACTACAATGAGATACCATCTCACCCTGATATTACTGGCACTAATAAAAAAAAAAAATGTTGGAGAGGTTGCAGGGAGATTAGAACTCTTATGCACTGCTGGTGGGAATGTAAGTGGTACAACAACCACTATAGAAAACAATATGGTGCCTCCTTAAAAAACTAGAAATAGAAATATCACACAATCCAGCAACCCCACTCCTAGGAGTATATCCTAGAGAAATAAGAGCTGTCACACAAATAGGTATATGCACACCTATGTTCATTGCAGCATTATTCACAACAGCAAAAAGATAGAAACAACCTACGTGCCCATCAACAGAAGAACGAATAAACAAACTATGGTACATACACACAATGGAATACTACTCAATGATAAAGAACAGTGATGAACCTGGGAAACATCTCAAGACATGGATGAATGTGGAGGGCATTATGCTGAGTGAAATAAGATCATCACAAAAGAACTAACATATGAGACCACTATTATAAAAACTCAAGAAAATGTTTACACACAGAAAAGAAAAAAAGACCAATTGATTCTAGGGAAATAGAAGAAAAACATCATCATAATCCACCAGTTTTGGGGGAAAAAAAAACCTTTAATATTTTTCATGTAATTTAGGAAAATTAGAATTAAACCCATAAGACTATATGCATTGACCAACTGTACAAGTTGAATTTTATTCTACTTCGTAAAAGTATGACTAATTCTCAGTTCTACCTTCTATTTTCACTAATGCTACATTTTAGAACACATTCCCAATGATCATTCAATAAGGTGTTCTAGTCTACATTTCCTACTTTTGTGCTTAATTGTAAAATTTCAGAACAACAAGAAACCTTAGAAACTCATGTGTTCTCTAAAACTGCCTTAGACAATGATATTCAGCCCTGACTTGGTAATATTCCAGGATGAGTTCAATGATCTAAAATTATTGGGCCATAAATTAAAAAGTAAATGTTTACTTTGAATATTGGTTTGCAGCATATAAAAAAATACGTGAACAAATTGATCTAATTGACATTTACAGAATACGCCCCTAAGCAATGGCAGAATATTCGTTCTTTTGAAGTGCAGACAGAACCTTCTCTAAGATAGACCTATGTTGCACTATAAAGCAACTTTTACTATTTTTAAATAATTGAAGTTATACAGAGTTTATTCTATGACCACAACTAAATTAAATGAGGCATAAATAACCAAAAAATATCTTGAGAATCCTAAAATTTTTGGAAATTAAACAACACACACTAAAAAATCCGTGGGTCAAAGAAAAAATCACAAGGGAAATTGGAACATATAACTGAATGTTAATGAAAATACAACATATAAATATTTGTAGGATATAGCTAAAGTAGTGCTTAGAGATAAATTTATGTCCTTAAATGCTTATATTAGAAAAGAAGAGTGGTCTAAATTCAGTGATCTCAGCTCCCATCTCAAGAAACTGGAAAAGAATAACCCAAAGTAAGTTGGAAGGAACAATAAAGAGCAGAAATTAATTAAGTAAAAATCAGACAAATGTTGGATAAAATGAATAAAACCAAAGACTAGTTCTTTTAAAAAAATCAATAAAATTGACAAACATTTCACCAGACTGATAAGGAAAAAGAGAGAGAAGAAAACAAATCACCAATATCAAGCATGGAAGAGGGGATATCAGTACAGGTCCTACAGACTTTTAAAAGACAATAAAAGGATATTATGAACAACTTTATGTCAGTACAGGTGACTACTTAGATAAAATGGAAATACTCTTGAAAGATACTAATTACCAAAATGAGCTAAAAAATGCAAAACTGGAATAGCTCTATACTATTAAATAATTTGAATTCATGAATAAAAACCTCAGTACAAAGAAAACGTCACACTCAGATGATTTCACTGGTGAATCCTATAAAACGTTTAAAAAAATACTCCCAACCTGATGAAAACTCTTCCAGAAAACAGAGGAGAAGGCTAAACTCCTAAACTCAATATATGAAGCCAGCATTACGATACCAAAATCATACAGAAACATTACAATGAAAGAAAATCACAGATCATATCCTTCAGAAACATAAACTCAAAAATTCTTAACAAAATTTTAGCAAATATGTAACATCTCAAAAGGATAATATATATCAAGGCTAACTAAGTAGGATTTCTACCAGGCATGTTAATCCTGTTTACACCTAGCCTTTTTTTAAGTAGGATTTCTACCAGGCATGTTAATCCTGTTTACACCCAGCCTAGGTAAATGAGACATTTAAGTTGGTGCAAAACTTAAAAAAAAAAAGCTATTAAATACAAGTTTATTAAGCTTAAAGTTACCCACTTTAAAATCTCTGTTTTCCTAGAGTTTTATAACACAATTCTTGTTTTTTAATTACTCCCAAATGTATATGATATAGTACTTGTCCCTTGTTTTTCTACAACGTCTTCTGTGCCTGATTTGACAGAAGTTTTAATAACTAAGAAGAAGAAAATGGAGGAGAAAAGAGAAAAATATTTAGTTATCTCCTACCTTTTTGGCTTAGAATCATTTTTTAAGGCCACACCCTAAACAAATACAAATCTTTTAAAACTGAAAGTACAATGTTTGCTCACTGTACAAAATTTATGATGTGCAAATAAAAATACCAAATAAAAATGGTCTAAAGTCTCATGCTTGGAGAAAACCATTATGAAGCTCTTGATGTAACTTTTCCACCTGGTCTGATTTAACAACATGTATGATTTTATGATTATGGATCCCTGGTGGCACAGTGGTTAAGAGCTCAGCTGCTAACCAAAAGGTCAGCAGTTCGAATCCACCAGCCTCTCCTTGGAAATTCTACCTGGCAGTTCTACTCTGTCCTAAAGGGTCAGTATGAACTGGAATTGACTCAACAGCAGCAGGTTTGGTTTTGGTATGACTATGGAAAGAGTACTTGGGAGGCACAAACGGTTCAACTATTAAAAAAAGGTTGGTGGTTCAAATTCCGCAAAGGCACCTCAGAAGAAAGGCCTGGTGATCTGCTCCTGAAACGTCACAGTCTTGCGAACCCTATGGAGTCGCCATGAATCAGAATCGACCCAACAACAGCTGGTTTTGTTTTGTTTTATGGCTCTGGAAAGCGAACCAGGGAGAATCAACTTTGAATTCTAATCTGGTCTAAATGGCTGTAGGATATTGGGCAGGTGATTTAATTCCTTTGGGCCTCAGATTCCTCATCTAAGTAATGTGGGGGCCGGATTAGACATTCTGTATAGTCCGTTCCATACTTTAAGTATTTATGAAGCTGAAGTAATCTTTACGTGGTGTAGTGGTTAAGAGTTCAGCTGCTAACCAAAGGTCGGCAGTTCAAATTCACCAGGCGCTCCTTGGAAACCCTATGCGGCAGTCCTACTCTGTCCTATAGGGTCGCGATGGGTCAGAATCGACTCCATGGCAACGGGTTTTTCTTTCTTTCTTTCTTTTTTTTTTCATTAATCTCAGGAACCTCGAAGGCATAGAAACAAAAGCAAAGTCCACACTGAACAGAAGGTGGCAGTGTTGCTGAAGGAAAGGCCCAGCGTTTGATCCTAGTAAACGCAGGAGGATTGCTATACGTGGTGTTTGTACCTTGATAAAATTCGTGCTGTAGCAAATTAGTGACAAACCACTAATTTAGCAGGATTAAGATATTCTGTTAAAAGTTATATGTTTATTCCGAGGTTGGTAACATCATTCTATATGACGTTGCTTTACTGTGAAATGAGACAGAATCGAATGTGATCACCTAAAGCTCATACAAATTTTAAAGTCACGCTAAGCTCAGAGCCTTCAAGCAAATAATACTTATTGTTATATTGGTTTCAGGTATTTTGAAAGAGTATGCCTGGCTATTATTAAGGGACAATTTCCCCGTACATGTTTGCAATTTGGCATGGATATTTTTAGTGAAGTTTTTCATTTTTTCCCCCAACTTTTTGAAATGAAGGAGCATTCAAGCATATATGTTTTAATGGGCTTTAGACAGCTTCTCTTTAACACATGGTAATGGAATTAATAATTCAATCTTTCTCTCTATCTTAAAAATATCTAATAAGAGTTAAATGCTTATAATAGGGCTGAGAGATGAAGTTTAAATTTACGATGTATTCTTTCTTTAGCAGGGCGTAGGAGAAGAACACCATTCAATAGAGCAACTGATTACAGGGCATTTATTAATTTAAGAGTTTGTTTAGACTGAGAAAAAAACCTAGCAATGTATATTATTTGGGTTATACAGTCCTTCTCCTAGGTCACTCGGGCTCCTAGATTAGGCATACTCCTTTCCCCTCAACATTTTTGGGAATATGTCCTATAAGGTACTGACAAACTTCGAGGGGAAATTATTATGCTGTCCCTCTATCAAATCTTGAAAAAGATTAAAAACTATCTGAGAAGATAAAAATAGCCATGCCAAATATGAAGCCTGCAAATTACATACTAATGATTGTTACGAAAACCCTGTTTTGTTTATATTTGTACCATTTCCATGAAGCTTACCGACGATAGTGAGAAACCAGTGAGGAAAACTGGGAGGCCTCCGCGCCTCCCCCTGCCGGCTGACACCCTCTGAGCTATGAGCTGTTGGCTTACTCCACAGATACTGGTCCTCTTCTGGCAGGAATACTGGGGTTTCATTTTATGTAACACCGATTTCCTCCTTCATAGGGGTGACCTTTTTTTTTTTTTTAATAGACAGTCACTCCATATTATTATACCTATGGCTGCTAACCAAGAGGTCAGCAGTTCGAATCCACCAGTCACGCCTTGGAAACGCTGCGGGGCAGTTCTATTCTGTCTTATAGCGTCGCTATGAGTTTGAATCAACTTCCTATCCCCCTGTCTGTGGTAATTTCCTCTATTGTGCGTCGGCTTCCCTCTCTACAACCTCAAATCCCTGGTGACGGCAACCAGCTCTGCTCTTCCTTGATTGTGGCAGACCTGCTCCCACCTCAGGGTTTTTACAATTGCTGTTTGCTTGGCCTGGAATGCTTCTTTTCCTTCTAATAATCAAATGGCTAACTCCCTTAGTACCTCTAAGTTTTTTGTTCAAATGTCACTTTCTAATCATTCTACTTAAAATTGCTACTTCCTTCACCTTACTGCTGCCCTGTCCCCACAATTCCCTCTTTCTTTTTAATTCCCCTATAGCATTTATCATCTTCTAATAACCACTGTTGTAGTTATTATTAGCTGCCGTTGAGTCAGCCCCTGACTGTGGTGACTCCATGTAGAATGGTGGGAAATGCGGCCCAGTCCTGCCCTCCCCATCCCCGTGATCGGTTGTGGATTAGACCATTGTGATCCATAGGGTTTTCTTGGCTGATTTGTAGAAGTAGATCACCAGGCGTTTCTTCCTACTCCATCTTAGTTTGGAAGCCCCACCGAAACCTGTTAAGCATCATAGCAACGCATAAGCCTCCACTGACAATGGGTGGTGGCTGTACAAACGTGCACTGGCCAGGAATCGAATCCAGATCTCACACATGGAAGGCGAGAATTTTACCACTAAACCACCACTGCCCCTCTAATAACTATAAAAAAAAATAACTATAGAGCTTACTTATTGATTCTGTTTATTGCTCATGTCTCTCTACTAGAATGTAGGCCCTTTGAGGGCAGGAATTTTGTCTGGTTGAAATTGCTGCATTTTCAGTACCTAGAAAAGTGCCTGGCAGAAAGAAAGTATATAATAAATATTTTATGAGTGAGGATAAAAATGAATTTTTTCAAATGATTAGAAAATTTTTCTTTATGTATTTTCTTCAAAATAATAGAAGGAACACAAAGCCAGAAAAGGCAGCATACATACATTTAAACCACGGTGGGCATTTATAAAATATTTTTTATGGATTCCTTTTATTCATAATGGAACCAAAAGCAACTCAAGGAAAAATATGTGGCCACGTAAGAATTGAATTCATATTCTGCCTTATAAGCTTAATAAAAGAATCATTTTAAGGTATAAATTAAGGTCAGTTTAGTATTTTTGAATTTCCTCATTGATGAATTTATTATTCTTTATTCAGTGTTTTCTCTAGTAGTACAGCAATTCTTTGGATGCCAGGTCGATAGGCAACTAGGCAACGTTACCAGGAGCTGCTGGCCATTCTTACTCCCTTCCTTCCCTTCTCCTGACCACCCTTGAAAAGTTTAAGAAGCACAACATATCCTATAGATCATTATCCAAAGTGTGCTTCCTTCTGGGGTGCTAATTTATGTGCTTAAGAGCAATGTGAGTTAAAAAATGGTACTTTAAGACAATCATTCTGATGGCATTTTACCTGATGAAAGGGAATGCAGAAAAGCTAATCTTCAGACATTCTGAGCTCTAGCCAAGTCGGCCAACCCTCTTTTCCTTATAAATGCCATTTATAATTAAGCTTTCCTCTAAGATTTTCCTTTCTCTTGCATTGGCCTTTTCAGCCTTCACACATTCAAATTTTCTTCATTCTTCAAGGCTCAATTCAAAGGTTGCTGTTGTAAAGTGCCGTTGAGTCAATTTTGACTCACAGCGACCCCATATGCCAGAGTAGAACTGTCCCCTAGAGCTTTCTTGGCTGTAGTCTTTACAGAAGGAGATTGCCAGATCTTCCTCCCACGGAGTGACTAGGTGGGTTCGAACTGCCAACCTTCCAGTTAGTGGCGGAGTGCTTAACCGTCTACGCCATTTTGTCTGTGAATTTCCCAGATAGGAAGTAATAGCAAACTACTTTCCACCACCAAAGCACTTTGACTTTATCTACATTATGTCTTAGTCTTACATTTCAAGGAATTTACAGACCAGCAGGAAGGATGAGACATGTATACTAATCACCATGACACCAGAAATTGATCAATGTCATTATAGATAATCAGACAAAGTCCTATAAGAATTTAGAGAGAGAGAGGTAACTTTTGACCACTAGAAGGTGGAGGTGATATTTGGCCCTTGAGGATTGTTTACAATTTTGGCGTGTAAAGGAAGAGAAGGAATGAAGAATTTACCTGGAATGGTCAGATTGGGTCAAACGACAAAGGATTTGAGTGCTAGGCTAAGGAATTTAGAGCTCTGGTGAAAATGGAGAAAGATTGAAGTTCTCTCAGGGCAATAACATGAACAGACGTGTGCTTATGGAAAATTAAACTAAACCACTGTATCTAGAAAAAAAAATGGTTTAAATGAGAAAGAGACTGTAGACTAGAAGACCATTTCAAGAGTAGTAAAGAGATGATAAAGGCACACACACAATAGAAACAGTGAGAAAAGAAAGATGGGTGGGTAATTGACATGGCTGAGCTAGAATTAACAGGGCTTGATAGATGATTGGTTGAGTAAAGGGCAGAGGTATTGGGTCTAGGTTATTGGGAGGATGGTGTTCATTACCCAAAATAAGTATGTAAGTTTTCAGATATGCAAAGAAAAGACAGGTATTGCTGGGGAAAGGAAGAAACCGTGAGGTACTTTCAGAGATACATCCAGGAATGGATATCTAGAAGGTTATTGGAAGCCAGTTTTGTCTAACTTAATGAATTTATTATACCATTTGCCACTGAGTCATTTCCGACTCATAGTGACCCTATAGGACAGAGTAGAACTGCTCCACATGGTTTCCAAGGAGTGGCTAGTGGATTTGAACTGCCAACCTTTTGGTTACCAGCCTGAGCTCTTAACCACTGTGCCACCAGGGCCCCTACTTAATGAATATTATTATAGACACAACTTAAAGTGAGTAATAGTGTCTGAAATCTTTCATTCTCACCTTTCTTCTCTCCCAAACTCTAGTACAGTGCTTGCATATTGTAGATGCTCAAGAAATACATGTTGACCGATAATGTATTTTACTTTTAGAGTCAGTTTGAGGAGGAGGGGAGGCACTGGCTTAACTCTAGTGTTGCTGATAAATAGCCCCCAAGCCTCTAAAGTCTACCTCCTTGGTGATCTGAGGTCTAAAATTCACTATAGTTGAATCCTTTTGGTTACTATATTGTAGACAGCTATTAACATGTAAATATTGTCTTGGAGGGCATAACACACAGAAGCATTAGGCTTTTATTAATTAACTTATTACTTAAAAGAATCCATTAGTTTCCTAGAAGAGCTGGGTCCTAAGGGGGTAAGTGAAAGGACAGGTACTTTTTGACAGGAGGAAAGAAAAAGGGAAATTGTGATGTAGGGGTCACTGACCAGCCAGTACAATGGCAAATTTGGGGTAGATGAGAAGCAGGGGCTGGAGGGAAGTAAGGATGAGTAATAATGGGCAGGCTAAAACATCAAGCATTTACCACACTGAATGAATGGGATAATTTAATTCACAGTGTCCTCTATCTTCATTAAAATAAATTGAAATTGCAGTGTTAATAGTGGGAAGACTATACTGTCAGGAGTCAGGAGAACTTGCTGTCCTGCCCTTAAATGGTTATGTTAGCCGGGACAATCTTTCAAACTTCCATTTCCTCTTTATGAGGCAAGCTAGTTACTGGAAAGGCTTTGTTGTTGTTGTTGTTAGGTGCCGTCTAGCCGGCTCCGACTCATAGTGACCCTATGCATGACAGAACGGAACACTGCCTGGTCCTGCACCATCCTTACAATCGCTGTTATGCTTGAGCCCATTGTTGCAGTCACTGTGTCAATCCACCTTGTTGAGGGTCTTCCTCTTTTCTGCTGACCCTGTACTCTGCCAAGCATGATGTCCTTCTCCAGAGACTGATCCCTCCTGACAACATGTCCAAAGTATCTGGATAAATGTGGATTTAAATCTTAGCTCTCTCATTTACTAGCTATGTGCCCTTAGAAAAGTTTCTTACCTTACTGATCCTTATTTTCCATCTTTTATAAGCGGAGATAATATCATTACGTTATATTTTTTAAAGGACAAATGAAAAGACAACTATGAAATAATTGGCAAATACTGGATCTTTAGTAAATATTATTATCTTTTCTCATTCCTCTTTCCTTCCCCCATCTTCCGAATCGATGAAATGATAGAACTTCACGTCAGACTGCATGTCCTCCCTTCCCCCACATTTTTTTTTAATGATTCTATGAATTCTTGAAATCCTTCCTCCCACTTTCCTGCCAAAAGTTTCCAAGAATCATAAATTAATGTTGCCAGAAAAATGAGTCAAATAAATGACTTCCTTTTTTTCTCCCTGTCTGACATGCTGGTGGTCCCTTGCCATCTTTCACTTCCTTTTCCTCTCTCTTTAGAAGGCTATGTCTTCATTTGGATACTGTGTTAAAGGCAGACCACAACTGTGCCTTTCTTAACTTCAGAATGGTACAAAATGACCATGCATGAAAGCAGGGCTACCTTCTCATCTTGGCCAACAGGGTAACAGTGTTGGAGGGAGAAGACAAGATTACGGTCTTCTTGGTGAGGGTGCTTCTGGATTTGTGTACTATTTTCTGGGGGAAAAATACCCTTGATATCCCTAAGGAGGCAAGGAAATGGGTCCTTATGGTGATCTACACAAATACAGATGGCTGGGAACTGCTAAGCCCACTCAGGAAGATTGCTGCCAAGCAGGGGTACTCAGAGATTGCCTGGCACAGTGAATATAAGACAAGCCCTTCACAAAGTTTCTGGGGACATACTTGATACTTCTGGGATGTCTACATTAAAAAAAGAAAAAAAAAAAAAGGAACAGGTCTTCTCACTGCCTTATTCTGATTCTTGAATCTCAACTACTGAAACTTGGGATGGAGTGCTCCGTCTCCCCTCCTGACATTTGTTTCTGTCTCTTATGAGAGGTTTGCTTTTGACTCTGATCTTCCCATGTTTTGCCCCTGAAGTGCTGTGCTTGGGTGCTCATTCTCTTTATCATTTCTTGTACTTACTCCTTGGCCTTTTCTGTTCTTTTTTGAACAGAATCGCAGATGTGCGAACTTTCTTTGACTTTTGTTTGACCTCGAGGAAGGCTTCAATCTGAACCCCTTCTCTATCTGGGGAGAATTCTTCTCTGCCTTTTTCTCCGAGGGTTGGCCATCAGCAGCTTTATTAGGCTTCTGTTCAAGGTTCCCATCTGGAACCCAGGTTGGCCTACTGTGTGATAAAAAAAAAGGTAGCAACAAAAGCAAGACGCTACTCCAAACGAAAGAAAGTAAGGTTCTCCTCTTCTTTAAATGTTAATTTTCTTATTTTATTTAAGGAAAAATGTTTTCCAGGTTTATACCAGGGAACAACAACAGAAATTTAACTTTTTGCTATCATTTAATTAACCTTTATCTCCATTTCTGTTGATTGTTTAATGAGAAACTTATCTAAGATGATTTAATATGATGAGACTTATACGTAGACTGGCTGGAAGAGAGCCACAAGGCCATGCTCCAACCCTCTTGCAGTCTTGATTCTGGACTCAAACTTGTCATTGATGGAGGAATTGTCTGTGCAAAGCTCCTCACAGAAAACCTGTAATCCCTGTGGTAGCACCAGAGAATATTCTGAATATCATCCATTTCATGAATTTCTCATGGAACAGAATGACACCTACCGATATTATATAAAACTATTTTCACATTTGATGAACTTGTTTTTGAGAGCAGAACTGGTACAGATAATTACCCTCAAGGCATAAGGAGTGAAGAATTCATACATTTGAATTGATCCAGAGTTGGGTTTTGTATGATGAGTTGAAAGAGCAAGGGGGCAGGAGAGATGAAGAAGTATTGAGGAAATCATTGAAGGAGTCTAGGGATGGACCATTAGCTCAAAAAGCTGCTCAAAGATTGGAAATACATGGGGAGAGACTATTTTGGAGGGACAGAAGTTTCAATGAGGCCAATAATTAGATATATTACGAATGAGAGAGGAAGTAGGATTTAGTAATTGGAAGACAATTGGTGATTTTAACTATAGCAGTTTCAGGAGAATGTTGAAGCAATGGATTGAGGAATACTCTAGTACTGAAAAAAGTAGTGAATATAGAACTTGCTTCTGAGAAGTTTGATCTTAAAGTAGCTGTACAGCAACAGAAAAAGAGGTCCTGTGGTAAAAGTCATTACCAAATTCAAGGACCTATGAAGCCTTAACCTTGGAAAGGGCTGTGTGGTCACAGTGAAAACCCACCTCACAGCTTATGTCTTCTTGAGCTTTAACTCATGGGACTGTTAGGATTTAGGACACATCATTCGCCCCTCAGAGTGTCTACATTTATTTATCAACAAGCTGTATTATAAAGCAACTCGCTGTATATTATTTTAAAGCATTTAAAACCTTTTTGCTTTCCTTTCCCCAACCTTTTTTTAATGGTGGTCTGTTCTGTGATACAGGCTCATGGCCATCATCAGGCACAGGCTATGAAATCCCCACCCCAGCTGGTTGTTTCCAGGTCTTTCCTTGTGCTTTGACATCCTCTGATAGTGGCTATCTCTGTACATGAAGAGTCAGGCATCTTGAATCCTCTTGGTTGTTCGTCTCACTGATTTCACAGATTGACCCACAGCCTTCTGTGGAATTCCTGCCATAATCTCTTTAATGAGTGACGTGTTAGCTATGAAGACTATTTTCGAGTTATTGTTTTAATAGACCTTTACCATCAGGCTCAAATAAATCATGACTACTTCACACTGGTCGGAAGACAGATTTAGACTTAATGGGAGTGCACAACTACATCTCAGTATAATACGTGGAAAATTTACCTCCTTTTAATGTCATATTTCTTTCTAAATGGCTGTGATGAGTGGCTTTTTAGAAGACTTATGAAAGTAGTGGAGTATTTTTAAAAAGTTAAGACTTTATGACAAGTTTCAAAAATATCTGAAAGTCAGTATATATGTTCAGGTTTTATAGTTCTATACCATAATTTCCATAATAGATTTTTAAAACCTTTTTTTGGCAATCAAAAAATTAACTGATGCTAAAGAGATAAAAAAAAAAAAACTAAAACCAGATGAAATACGTCAAGATTCTTACGTAGAAGCTGAAAGTGAATATGTGGGTTGGAGAATAAGAGCAGGCTTTATTTAAAGCTATCTAAAGTTTAGACAAAGTGAAGTGATGAACCAGGCTAATTCTCTCCTTCTGCACCAGGAGAAAAAAATCTTCCTGCAGTTGCTGGGGACCTGTCTCCTTGTGCTTATGACAAAGTCACCTCTGGGACCATGGGAGGCAAGGTTAGTGCTAAATAAAATTGTAGACCAGGTGAAATTTTTTCATTCTTTCAGGCTCTCCTTTCTGTGCTTTCTCTCCATATAGCTCTCAGACTCTTTCTAGAACCTCTTCTTAGAAAATGGTCAGGTAAGGGTAATTTTCAGCTAACAGTAAATTTGCCCTTTTTTTAAAACCTCTTATAAGACAATTTACATTTAAATTTTTGTTTCTAAGTATTGTACAAAAGAAAAGTTCTTTCTTCTCTCAGTTGGAAAGGTCTTAGCAGGGAAGAAGGGAGCTTCCTGGCATCTTTGGTATCTTATGGCTTAGACAGTAACTGACTATACCATCTACTTAAGACCAGCTGTGGTTAACAAGTGGGCTGAGCTGTGACTGTGTGTTTGCAACGAGTGTAAAATAAACTGCACTTGTGTTAGTCCGGAGAGAGCCGGGTCTGCTTACCCTCACTTGCTGACTTCCCATTTAATCCTCAACCCACAAAACTAACTTCTACCCCTCCCCGCTTCCCTCAAATTCAGTAATGGTTCCTTAGTTATCAGCTCCAGTAGACATTTGTTCAGTACTTTTTTGTGCCCTGTCAGCAGCATTTGATATTCGCAACCACTCCTTCCTCTTCTCTGTGGTCTCTGTGATTTGAGTACCTCCTTAGGAATTTTTTTTTTTTGAAATTTGAAATTTTTTTTTTTTAGGAATTCAGCTTCCTCTGTTCACCTGTTATACGTCAGGCTTCCTCCTCTTGCTGCCTTCTCTTCACATCTCTACACTCTACCTGGGCAAACTCATCCATGCCCTTTGCTTCAGCTGTTCTCTTCATATCCAAATCTCTATTATTAGCCCAAATCTCTCTCCTGGCCTCCACAGCCAACATCTGTACTTGGAAATCCCATAGATGCCTCACATGTCCTAATGCTAGCTCACAAACCCTCTTTCCCACTCTGATCTTTCACCTGTATTTCTCAACATAGAAACCTCACCATTATTCTTTTTTCCTATTTCTTTCTCATGCCCACATCCTAGCAATTACCAGATTCTGTGAATTTATTCCTCTAGGTATGTATTTCTACCACCCGTCTGTCAATTTGTTGTGCTGTGGTCGCTTGCATGTTGCTTTGATGCTGGAAGCTATGTCACTGGTATTTCAAATGCCAGCAGGGTCAACCATGGTGGACAGGTTTCAGTGGAGCTTCCAGCCTAAAACAGACTAGGAAGAAAGGCCTGGCAATCTACCTCCAAAAATCAGCCAGTGAAAACCCTATGGATCACAACAGAATATTGTTCAATATAGTACTGGAAGATGAGCCCCCTTGGTTGAAGTGCACTCAAAATACACAGCGGCCTCAACAATGACCAGCATACCAATGATCATGAAGGTGGTGCAGAATCAGGCAACATTTTGTTCTGTTGTATATGCGGGGCCCTGAGTTGGAGCTGACTTGATGGCAGCTAACAACAAGAAGATGTATATTTATGTACTCTCTCATTTCCATTTACTGTGACTATTGCTTTATTTTTGCCACTCACCAACTCCAGCCTGGGCTTCCGCCTCTTCTCCTACCCAGGCTTTGTTTTGTAGCTAGAGTGACCTTCCCAAAATTGAAGTCAGTCAGTATTGTTCTCTTTGTCAGAGTTCTTTTAAGGCTGTGTACCACCTTTAGGATAAAATCTGAAATCTGTTGCCAGTCATTACTGACCTGTTTCCTACCAAGGGCTCCGGTTTCCTCTCTTAGCTTTTGCTCTCCATCCAGGCTCCACCCTTTAACAGTATCAAACTATTTCTGGCACTTCAAATAGATGATGCTTTTTCCTGCCACCAGGTTTGTGAAGATGCCATTCCCTTTGCTTGGAATGTCTTCTCATTTTTCCCAGGCTGAGGAAATACATTTTCCTTTTATACCCTTTCTGAAGTTTTCTCTGTTACTTCCGGGCAGACATTGGTCCTCTTCCTTTTACGCCCCCCGTTGTACCTTACAGACACTTCTAATATTTCGCTTGTCATACTATGTTCTAATTGTTGGCTTATGTGTTGACTGTCCTCTCTCTAAACTAACTATAGGCTGATTAGTTACAGATTATGTATTTACTTAGTTTCTAGAACAGGGTTTAGCATTTTCAATAGCTATTTATCAAATAAATGAATGCATGAGTTACTTTGAAATGCAGAAGTTTTTTTTCCTTCTTTTTTCCAAAGGTGTTGTTGTTGTTAGGTGCCATCGAATCAGTTCCAACTCATAGCAACCCCATGTACAACAGAATGAGAACACTGCCTGGTCCTGTTCTATCCTCACAATTCTTGCTATTGTTTGAGCCCATTGTTGCAGCCACTGTGTCAATCCATCTCATTGAGGGTTGTTATGGATTGAGTTGTGTCCCCCAAACGTGTGTGTCAACTTGGCTAGGCCATGATTCTCAGTATTGTGTGGTTGTCCACATCATCTGATGTGATTTTCGTATGTGGTGTAAATTCTACCTCTATGATGTTAATGAGGCAGGATTACAGGCAGCTATTTTAATGAGGCAGGACTCAATCTACAAGATTAGGTTGTATTTGAGTCAATCTCTTTTGAGATATAAAAGAGAAAATAGATCAGAGAGACAGGGGGACCTCATCACCACCAAGCAAGAAGAGCCAGGAACATGAGTCCTTTAGACCTAGGGTCCCTACACTGAGAAACTCCTAGACCAGGGGAAGATTGAGGACAAGGACCTTCCCCCAGAGCTGACAGAGAGACAGAGCCTTGCCCTGGAGCTGGCGCCCTGAATTCAGACTTCTAGCCTCCTAAACTGTGAGAGAATACATTTCTCTTTGTTAAAGTCATCCGCTTGTGGTATTTCTGTTATAGCAGCACTAGACAACTAAGACAAGGATCTTCCTCTTTTTCACTGACCCTCTACCAAAAATGATGTCCTTTTTCCAGGGACTGGTTCCTCCTGATGACATGTCCAAAATACGTGAGGTGAAGGTCCAAAGATGTTGGGGGCTCTTAAAAAGAGGCTTAGCTATGAAGTTCTAATAAAGACTTCTTTTTAATATTCATTTACAGGACCTACCCATTTTATACTCTTTTGAAACACTGTGATAATTCCATAGTTATAGACATTATGGTATAGAGATTCAGAAAAAGGACAGGGACCGCAAAGGGTAGAGTGTTAAGGAAGAAAAAGAAACCACAAATATGGCTCAGGCTCCTTTTTTTCTAATGGAAATAAACATTTGATTTTATTTTAGGTGCATAATTGTGATCAGAAGGTGCTGACTATAAATACCTTATGCTAAATAATTTATTCAGTTTTTCCAATAGGATGGCACTAAAAATTTTGAAAGTGGTATTTCATCAGAGTTTTTTCCTTTTTGGCTCTTGCATTTAATTCTTAAGTAAGGCCAGCATAGCACATGTGGTTGTGCAGTTTTCATAGAATCATAGGTTTGGGGAGCTGGGTGGTACTTTAGAAGGCTTCTCTTGATAATCTTTGTTGTTGTTGTTAACTGCTGTTGTGTGGAATCCAACTCGTGGTGACCTCATCAGTTACTACTAGACAGGTACAGTTTTAGCTGCTTGGCATATATTAATTCATGTCATGAGGTAGGCACTATTACAATCCCCCATTTTACAGATGAAGAAACTGAGGCATACAGAAGTTAGGTAATTTGCTCAAGACTATAGTAATTAAGTGGTAGAGCCAGGATTTGAATCTTTGTAGTTCAATGTGTCCATTTAACGTATGAGAAAACTAAGACCCATCAAGGGCACACATTCAATCACAAGGGGACCCACTCCCACACTTTTGGCATTAGCACTTTTTGAATTGTTCAGGGTATGTGTTACAAATTGGTAGCAGGTTGTTGGAAACAGAGGTTTTCCATAACCAGCACCAACCATCATCAGCAAGAAAATTCACAGCAAAAAAAATTTCCTCTGCAAATTCTCTTCAGTTCAGAATCAGAAAAAAAACCAAAAAACTAACGCCTGAATAACACAGACACACACATTCACACATAAGCGCTGATCACCATTCTTAATCAGAGTCTCTTTGATCCGTGCTGGGGCTGTAGAACAGGCCAGACAAATTCTGAGAACACTCATATGAGCAGTACAACAAGATGCAGAGACACATGGGATAAATACCTGAGACCTGCTTTTAGGATTTCTGAACTCTTTTGATACAAAACTATTCCCTGCCCGGTTTTTCCTGAGTTCCAGTGTAAGAACTCGAATTCCTGAGTTCCTGGTCCCATTCTGAGAAGCAGCCACCCCATATGGGACCGCACATGTTGAGTTGCTATGGCTGTGATTTGCAAGGCTCATGAAGAAAAAGCTATTTCACTGTTTTCTGTGGGGATTACAGGAATAATTGTTGCAGTGATTTTTCTATCTTTAAATTAGAAGTTCTTTCTGGTGGTGGGCTATTCTTTTAGTAGCATGTTTCTGCTTATTGAAAAGCTTTGTCAAACATGGTATACTCACTCTGCTATGTAAATAAAGACATTATTGTTGGAATAATGAAGTTCAGGGGATGCCTTTTCTGGCAGGCCTGCCAATCTGTGTTTAGTTGACTTTCTCAGCCCGCCCATCCTAATTACTGCTTTCTAGTCTCCTAGAGTGGGGACCTGGGAAGGGGATTTGTTACAACTGGGTTATTTGAATGGAATTTTCCAAATATACAGTATCTCCTCCTCAGATCACAAGTTCACTCCCCTATTCCTTCCTGCTTGCTTTAGAAGCCTTGGCAGGCTATTATTATGAACTGAAGGGCAGATTCCAAGCACCCTCCGTTTATGAAATAGGGCGGGCCAGTCACTAAACTGCATGCTTTTGGGATTATTGCCCTTTATTCTAGTTTCATTTTGACTTCTGCTGAATTTTAGAGTGTGATTTCTTTCAGGAGATAAATTCATAAATAGTCAATATCAGATATGCTGCCTGGTGCATACCTGGCCGTTTTGGTGACTGTCTGACCATTTGCACTAGCATTTGACTTAATATAGATTATTTGATGGATAACATATTCGGAATATTTTGTGCACTCGTATAACATCACATAGAATCTAATTTTTTTATTGTACTGTAGATGAGGGTTTACAGAGCAAATTAGCTTCTCGTTAAATGATCGATTTGTATATTGTTTGTGACATTAGTTGCCAACCGTGCAACATGTCAACACTTTCCCCTTCTCGACCCTGGGCTCCCCATTACCTAGAATCTAATTTTTAAAAAAAAGATGTTGAAATGTTTGAGAAGTGGCAGACCTGTGACATTATTTGTGTTGTTTAGTAAGGTGATGATAACTTTGCAATATCCCTGACCTTGTACTCATGGCTCAGACACAGGTACCCAAAAGCTACAAGAAGCAGCTGGGATATGGTCTACACCAAATCAGTGCAGATTTCCCTATGTATCTTCTTGGCTATGGGAGACTAGTATGTTTCCTGTTATGACCTATTTGTGAAAGGAACACTGGAGGCAAATGACTTTCCCCCTTTGTATAACGGATGGTTATTTTCTGCTCTGTCTCTTCCAAAAAGTTGCAATCTTTACTTGGCTCACAATCCTTTTAAGCAGCCACCTTATCCTAATATTTTTCCTCTCCAACCATTCCTTTTTCCACCATACTTCTAAAAAGCTCTTACTGCTTGCATTTCCCATCATCCGCTGATGTTATCAGTTCTCATAGACTGGCTGCTATTCCCACTTTTCTTCCTTAGGTCACTGATGATGTCCTCATTGACAAATCCAGTGAACTTTTCTCTGTATTCATGCCTTTGAAACATTTATGATATTTCATGTCATTGATCAGTCCCCTATGGCCCTTTGTATTCCTTAGTAGGAATAATAATAATAATTAATAAAAGAGTGAATAATAGATACTATTATAAATGATATGCAATAGAGTGTATAATAATGATTATTGCTATTTTTTAATTCTTGGTGCTGGGAAGCCTTGGTTCTCCTTCTGCGTCCAGGTCATCTTCTTTAGCGACTGCGCTTTCTTCTACAATTTACTATCTGTAGGCATTTTCTAATTTACTTAGCCTGGAAATTTTTTGAGTTATTTTGACTTCTCACTATCTCTTTCCCCTCAGGATTAGTCAGTTAATAAATCTTCCACGGTCTTCCTGTGTAGTATCTTTCACACCCTCCATTTCCTTCTCATTGTACCCCTATAACGTAAGCCTTCATTAACTCATATCTGGACTACTTCCTCTCAGTTCTCCCCCTCCCAGGGCAGCTTACACATCACTCCCAAAATGAACTCCCCAAAATAACTATTTACATATGTCATTTTCTTAGTTAAAATCCATCTTTTGCTGACAGGTAAACTTTTACACTTTTCAGTCTATATCCAAAACAACTTCCTATTGCTCCCCTATGTGAATGCTATGCTTCAACCAAACATGCTACAAATGTTCTTTAAATGTTTAATTTCTTTTCTTCCTTCCCATACCCACTTCTCCCTTGCTCTTCTTTCCCTCTCTTTCTCCCCCCTTTTACTTGTTGATTCATTCTACAAGCATAAATTAAACCCTTACCCTAAGCAAGGTATTGTGTATGTCCTGGCGATACAAAAATTAGTCAGTAACAACTGCTCCAGGTTTGCCCAGACTAGAATTGAGACTAACAGTTTAAAAATTATGTTAATATGAAAGAAACATAGTAAAAACTGCTTAGATAGTCTTTAGAGCACAGAGGTGTTAGCAACCAATACTGTTTAATGGTGTCAGGAAGATGACCATTAAGCTGAGTGTTGAAATAAAAATTGTCCAGGCAAGCAAGGGAAAAGACGATTCCAGTGACAGTGAACAGTATGGAAGTATGAGAGCATGGTAAAATTTGGAAACTGCTAGATGTCCAAAAAGCTGAACATATATGGACGAGTGAAAAAAGATGAGACAGAAAAGGTAGGGAGAAATATGGATCATGGAACTTCTTGTATTCTCTCATCCTGTAGTAGGTGAAGGGGAGGCGTACAGGTATTTATGTAGGGAATGACGCCATCTCATTTAGATTTTAGAAATATTATTCCCGCTTCAGTGTGGAGGATAAAAGTAGGCTAGTAAGTGTTGGTTTTTGTTTTTTTTTTTTTTGTAAGTATGGAGGCAAGAGACCAATAGGATTCTATGCACTAGTCCAGACAGCAAATAACCTGGGTCTAAACAAAAGCAGGTATACTCTGTCCTATAAGGGCACTATGAGTTGGATTTGAGTCGATGGCACACAACAACAAACAAAAGTAGTGGTGTTGAGATGAAGAACTTGAGATACAGACCTGGGCGTCATTGTACAGGGGGTAATTGAAGCTATAGGAGGAAGTGAAATTACCCTGGAAGGTATATGGGAAGAGAAGGCTGAGAATAGGATTTAGTTTCTGGAGGACAGAGACTATAACTTTTCTCTCCACCCAGTGCAATTAGGACCATTTATTCAAACAGATTTTCACCTGGGTGCCAATTATAAGGCAGATAAAAATAGAGCTGCTCTAATAGAAGCCAGGAGTCTCTGGATGGTGCAAACAGTTAATGCACTATGCTGCTAACCAAAAGGTTGGAGTCCACCCAGAGGTACCTTGGAAGAAAGGCCTGGTGATCTACTTCCAGAAAAATCAGCTATTGAAAACCCTGTGGAGCACAGATCTACTCAGACACACATGGGGTCACCATGAATTGGAATGAACTTGGTGGCAACTAGTGGTGGTGGTGGGTGGTAGTAGAAGCCCAGCCTACTTAACTTCCCTTTCATCACCTCTTCAAGGAGCCTTGGTGGTGCAGTGGTTAAGTACTCAGCTGCTAACCAAAAGGTCAGAAGTCTGAACCCACCAGCCAATCCGTGGGAGAAAGATGTGGCAGCCTGCTCCCATAAAGATTTACAGCCTTGGATACCCTATGGGGCAGTTCTACTCTATCCTATAGGGTTGCTATGAGTTTTGGTTTTGGTTCTGGTTCATCACCCCATTAATGGCTGGGCCCATTCAGAGGCACCTCAGAAATAGGGCCTGGATATCCGCTTCTGAAAGGTGGTGCCCTTTGGAGCAGTTCTACTCTGCACACATAGGATCTCCTTGAGTTGGAATCCACTGGACGACAACTAACAACGACAAGGAAGGAGGAGGGGTGGGGAAAAGAAAGAGGAAATTATGTTTATTGAGCATCTCTTCTGTGTTTGGCGCCGGTCAAGGTGCTTCTCATTTCCTTTCTAAAATATATATCTCAGTGACTGATTTATGATCAAGACGATGCTAGGGAAGATAGTTGGAATCAGTAATTTCTCTTTTCTAAGAAGTTAGGGTTAAAAATTGTCAGGCAAATCCTTTCAAAAGGTTTAAAAAATTCTGCATTCCACTTGGAACTGGTCTGTGGGCTTTTCAAATCATCAAACAAACAAACATAGAGATGCTAAGCCTGTTATACAGAATTGATCACTAGAAGTTATTCAACTCCATAAATGTAGTTCTAAAAACTTATGTTCTTCAGAAAATCTCTCCTGAAAATATAGATCCATTAGGTAACTATTGGTGATCACCCATAGGAAGGACTATTTTGCCAGTATCTTTTAGCACAAGTGGCAAATTCATTCTTTTTTTTTTTCTTTCTCTCTTTTTATATTTAAGGTCCATAAATGACATATCATAAATGATTCTGAGCTATGTGTTGTGTTTAATTTTCACACTTTTCCCTCTGCTGATACCTCTAGAGATTTTTGAGAACTAAATTAGCACAAAGGAATTTGCTTGGTGGCATTCAGCAAGTAGGCTGTTAATCATTCTGGTATATATTTCTTAAGTGAGGACTAATAAAAATTGGTATTGTATTCATAGTAGCACCATATTCTCCTTGGCTTTACATTGCTTTGCATCATCAGAATGTAGTAGCCAAGTGTTAAAATAAAAATTCCTTAAGGAATTAGGCTCATCCTAAGCATTGAGTTTTAAATTAATTATAATTTTAAATCCTTCCTTTAAATACACTTTACATTTTGTCTCTCCATTGTGAATACATGATTAGACTTCCATGGATTTCCTTATGAAAATCATGTTTATAATTGTATCAGGACAATATATTGTGTCTTTGTAAGATCTTATGATGTACGATAAGTCATGAACAAAGCTTCTTTGAAAATATACTTCATACTCAGAGACTATAATGCATATAAGTTGACGTACACCTACATAGCTAAAGATTTAGATTTTAAGTTTCTAAATTGGGGCCTTTCAGGATTTCTATATCTCACTCAGGAAATGCCTTTCTACTGTGATAGGCAGTAAAACCATTTTTCAATGAATCTTTCATATGGAAATTTAATTATTCACATTTTGACGGGTTGTTTTGGAAATAAAATCTCTTTCTTAGTCAAGAAGCACAAACAATAAGCCCACAACAATATCTTAAGGGCTTTACCAAAACCAAACCAAACCCATTGCTGTTGAGTTGATTCCGACTCCTATCAACCCCATAGGACGGAGTAGAACTGCCCCCACAGCATTTCCAATGCTGTAATCTTTACAGGAGGAGACTGCCATATCTTTCTTCCCCTGAGTGGCTGGTGGGTTTGAACTGCTGACCTTTCCGTTAGCAGCCAAATACTTAACCACTGTGCCAGCAGGGCTCCTATTAAGGGTTTCAGGGCTATTTAATCAGAGCAGTCAAGGACCTAAGGATTTTTTTTTTTTCCTGGTGAGATATTTAATAGACTGTCATTGCTCTCTTCGTTGTTGGCTTTATTGTGACCTGAATTAGGAAGTCTTTTGTGCTTTTACCCTTTAATTTAATTAGATAATGATTTTTGTAGTCAGGAGTTCCCTGGAGATAGCAAATTTATTGACACTGTAATTCAACTTCTGGTTACATTTCATGCTGTTTATTTCATTGTTGGTGAATATATCAGCCAAGCAGAGTATGGGCAAATGTTTAAGTCCTCTGTGGTCTAGGACTATCTTTAAAAACATGGTAGAAGATAGGAGGCCAAATGCATGAAGTCCTGGAGAGTATCAAGAATATTCAGATATTTTCTAAATACTAGGCAAAAAAATTCTGTACTTGATATAATTAAATATCATATTTCGGTTAGCAAAAAAGAGGAAGACCCTTGATGGGATGGATTGACACATTGGCTGCAACAATGGGTTGAAATATGGTAACAATTTTGAGAATGGCGCAGGACTGGGCAGTGTTTTGTTCCATTGTGCATGCAGTCGCTATGAGTTGGAACCTACTCAACGGCACCTAACAACAATAACAACACTATTATTATTATTTTAAATATTGTTTTACATCAGTCTTCTTTTTCCCTTAAAAATTTTCACAGAACACCAATCTATAATAGTTGTATTTTATTAGAATACATTTCTTTTTTTAAGCACAAATATTGTGATGTACGCATGTAAAAGAATTCAGTGAAAATGATGGGGTTACTTTGATGAACGGGAAGTTTAAAATTAGGCATTATACGAGGGTAAGTCAAAAAAGTATTGTTAAAAAATCATAGAAACCTTTATTAAACAAAAATATCAAAACGTGAAGCTATTGTTTCTCAGCATATCCTCCATCTAGGTCTATACACTTCTAAAGGCAGTGTTTCCATCTTTCTAACTTTCCCTAAAGAATTCTGCACTCTTTAATTTACACCACGTCAAGACGACGGTATTGGTATCCTTAAAGGACTCAAATTCTGTTCCTTTTAAACGTTTTTTGAGTTTGGGGAACAAAAAGAAGTCTGAAGGGGCAAGATCAGGGCTGTAGGGTGGATGGGGTAAGGTTTTCCAAAGAAATTATCATAGGACAGCCATTGCTACCCTTGAAGAACAAGCAGGTACATTGTCGTGATGGAAAAAAAATTCCTCAGCACAATTTTCCTGGCCTTTTTCTCATGACTGCAGTTTTCAGTTTTCTTAAAACTTCTTCATAATAAGTCCCCATCATCATCTTGTGTTCTTCAAGAAAATCAAGATTACTCATTTGGAATCCCAAAAAACAGTCACCATGATTTTCTGAGTGATCTTCGCTCTCTTGACTCACCTTTGAGGTCTTCCTAACCTTCCTTGAAATACATGATTGATCTAAAAACTGTTGTTTTATGTGGGACAGCATCCCCATAAACTTATTGCAAAGCTTCAATGATTTGGAAAGATGTCCACTTGAGTTGTGTTAAAAATTTGATATTAGCCCTGACCTCAAAATAGTTTTTTTCCATGGCACAAAAAGTTGTTTTTTTTTTGGAAGGCACACTAATGAGACTAAGACATGTGTACTGCCAAGAGAACTTGCCTGCAGCCATCCACTGATCACAGAGACATGTTTAAACACAATTTGTTTGGAATAAATCCATGCACATACGAACTAGAACACAACAGCAACACATTTTGACTCACCCTTGTATATGAAAGTTACAGTTTATCAACAACCAGTTCATTTCTGCTTTTTTAAAAATCACACAGTACTGACAAAATAATGGTGTACATAGGTAAGTAAGTGGTTGCAAAGAATGAAACGGTTAACTACCTTACTACTGTTTTTGTAAGTACTTGTCATGCAATCTCTGGATATTCTTTAGCTAAGGAGCACTCTAGATTCAAAACAGAAATAACTGAGACTTTCATTTCCAGCCAAGATGAAATAAGAAACAGACAAACTATATTAAACAATGGTTTTCAGACATTGTACATAGGACAGCACAGGACAGTGATCCCTGAAAGACAGCAAGTAAACATGGTGAGTCCTACATTAACCTAGTTTATTGCCTGGAGAGAATTTCCAGGCTACAGCTCAGGGAAGGGAAACCCAGATGGAGACCACTGGTCTACTTCAGCTGAGGGAATGTAGAAGAGATTCAGGGAATGCCAATGAGACTAGAGTTCATTAAAAGAAAAAAAAAAAAAAATCAAACCAGTTGCCATTGAGTTGATTCTGACTCATAATGACCCTATAGCAGGGTACTAAAATACAGACAGCTGCACAGAGAGATAGCTCTGGAGATCTACAATGGGTTCTCACATCTTCTGCTGTGTACTATCAGAATAATCAGAATATGCCAGTGAGGAAATTAGCCAAGGCCAGGGGAAGAACCAGCTGAAAGAAGCAGAGGAAACAACCTCCACATATCATACATGGCCAGGAATAATTCATGTTATTACATGTAGTAAACCTTGTAGTGTAGAAAACCTTCCAATTCCTGGGGTATTGAGTAGAATATTCAACAGGGTATTGTTTTAAGAAGGGGCAAAATTACTTCTAGACTATGAGATGGCAAACTTTTCCATAAAGGGCCAGATAGTAAATATTTTAGACTTTGTGAATGACATATGGCCTCTGTTGCTGCTCTGTTTTTTCACTTTCTTCTTGTTCTTTACAACCTTTTAAAATTAAAAAAAAAAAAAACAAAACATATATTCTTTGTTTGTGGGAAATACAAAGGCTGCGGGTTGTGTTTGACCTAAACCCCTAGTTTGCCAATTTCTGCCTTAGATTGAAGACTGCTCTAGTCCTGCTAACAAAACTTAACAGCAAGTTTTGAAGCATCAAAATTTTCCAAGGCACTCTACTACATCTTAGAACAAAGCTCAAGTGTATTTAAAGGGATACAAAAACAGCCAGCACCCAGGAAGGTAAAATTTGCAATATTTGTTAACAAATTAAAATTCACCAGACATACAAAGAAGAAGAAAAATACAGCTCATAGTGAGAAGAAAAACCAACTAATCAAAGTGGACTCAGAAACAACCGGGTAATAGAATTAGAAGAAAAAGACATTCAAGTACATAACTGTACTACATATGTTCAAGAAGCTGAATAAAAAATGTAGCTTGTGAAAAATGAAGAAAACTAAAGACACAAGGGAAAGATTAGACCACATCTACCATGACCTCCACCAGGCTGAGCCTAGTACAACTAGATGGTGCCCAGCTACCACCACTGACTGCTCTAACAGGGATCACAATAGAGGGTTCTGGACAGAGCAGGAGAAAAATATAGAAGAAAATTCTAACTCAAAAAGGAAGACCAGACTTGTTAGCCTGACAGAGACTGGCAAAATCCTGAGAGTATGGCCCCAGGACACCATTTCAGCTCAGTAATGAAGTCACTCCTGAGGTTCACCCTTCAGCCAAAGATTGGACAGGCCCATAAAACAAAATGAGACTAAAGGGGCACATCAGCCCAAGGGCAAGGATTAGAAAACAGGAGGAGATAGGAAAGCTGGTAATAGGTAACCCAGGGTTGAGGACGGAGAATGTTGACATGTCATGGAGTTGTTAGCCAACATCATAAAACAATATGTGTACTGGCTGTCTAAGAAGAAACTAGTTTGTTCTGTAATCCTTCATCTAAAGTACAGTAAAAAAAAGTTGGGAAAAAATGCATCTTGTTAAGAGATATGAAAGATATAAAAAATACCCTAACTGAATTTCTAGACATGAAAAATAAGATATCTGAGATGAGAAATATACTACATGAGATCAACAAAAGATTAAAATCTGCAGAAGAAAAGATTAGTGAACTTGAAGACATAGAAATATGAACTACCGAAGAGAAAACATAAAAAGAAAAAGACTAAAACAAAAAACAAAGTAAAATAACAACCACCACTCCCTAAAAATCAGTGTTCAGAGCTACAGACAACTTTAAGTAGCCTAATGTAGGTAATGTGAGACAGAAGGAACAAAGAGACCAGCGGGAGATGGCTGTGGTGGGGCTTGCCAACCCACAGATCTAGGAGTTTTGTAACACTTGCCCAAGCAGGGCAGTGGTAGGGTTAAGACGCAAAAAGGCCAAGGGCCAGAGAAAGCCTGCCTGCTAGCACAGGATGAGAAGATGCTGTCCTACACAAAGAACCATATCCTGAGTTGTTTTTGCTCCTGAGTTGCATCCTGTTGTTTCTCTTATAAACCACTTAACTGTAAATACAGTTCATGAGTTCTGTGAGATGTTGAAGCAATTTACAGAATCCAAAGAACAGAGTGAGAGTGCTGAGGGAAGAGGAAGTAGCTGATATTAGAGATGATGGAATGGTACAGCAGTTTGAAAAAGTTGAACTTTTGGGAAATCTTAAACCTCCGCCCCATAGAAACCAGTTTTGTGCAGATCCTTATTAAAAAAAAGGAACTATTCATACAGGAAAGACAAAAAAAGGCCAAAATGGATGTCAGAAGTGACTCTGAATATTGCTCTTGAACAAGACAAAGTATTAGTGAAAAGTGCAAAGTATTGGAGTTAGAAAACCAAAAGGGAAGAACAATTTCAGAATTCTCAAGCTAAGAGAACTGTAGAAAAAATTTTAAGCATCAAGTTGCAATATTGAAGGATTCTACGGGAGAAATATTGAATGACATACGAAGCATCAAAAGAATATGGAAGGAATTCAGAGTCACCGTACCAAAAAAGAAATGGTTGACATTCAACCATTTTAGGAGGTAGCATATAATGATGACGAAGGAAGAAGTCCAAGCTGCACTGAAGGCATTGGTGAAAAGTTTCCAGGAATTGATGGAATACCATATGAGATTTCAACAAATGGATCCAATGCTGGAAGTACTCACTTGTCTATGCCAAGAAATTTCTGAAACAGCTACCTGGCCAACTGACTGGAAGCGATCCATATTTCTGCCCATTCCAAAGAAAGGTGATCCAACAGAGTGGGGAAATTACTGAACAATATCATTAATATCACACACAGGTAAAATTTTGCTGAACATCATTAAAAAATGGTTGCAGCAGTATATTGATAGGAAACTGCCAGAAATTCAAGCCAGAATCAGAAGAGGATGTGGAATGAGGGATATCATTATTGATGTCAGATGGATCTTGACAGAAAGCAAAGAATACCAGAAAGATATTTACCTGTGTTTTATTGATTATGCAAAGGCATTTGCCTGTGTGGATCATAACAAATTATGGATAACGTTGCAAAGAATGGGTATTCCAGAACACTTAATTGTGCTTATGAGGACATAGACAAAGACAAAGAGGCAGGCCTTCAAAAAGAACAAGGGAATACTGCACGATTTAAATTCAGGAAAGATTTGCATCAGGGTTGTATTCTTTCACTATACTTATTCAATCTGTATGTTCAGCAAATAATTCAAGAATCTGGATTATACCAAGAAGAATGCAGCATCATTAACAACCTGTGAGATATACAGATGATGTAATCTTGCTTTCGGAAAGTGAAGAGGACTTGAAGCACTTACTGATGAAGATCAAATACCATAGCCTTCAATATGAATTATACCTCGACATAAAGAAAACAAAAGCCCTTACAACTGGACCAATAAGCAGCACCATGATAAACGGAGAAAATATTGAAGTTGTCAAGGATTTCGTTTTACTCAGAGTTGCAATGAATACCCATGGAAGCCGCAGTCAAGAAAGCAAATAAGGTACAGGCAGGCCACGATGGTGGAATAGCCAGACACTTCTTGTGATCCCGCTTACAACAAAGACCCCCCCAAAAGTGAAATAATTATATTTATGACAAGCTAGGAGCCCTGAACATCAAAGGCAAAGCTAGAAAATGAATTGAGAGGCAGGAGAAGGGAGAGGTGATTCAGAAATGGAGAGAATTTACCGGACCTGAATCGCTGGGATCCCTCAGGCACCACTACCGGGAGTGGCTGCAGTGGGCTGGTACTAGTGTTTGGCCACAGTTTAACCTCAGGGAGAAGCAGTCAGCCACACAGCTTACTTACACCTCTGGAACCAGAGAAGAACGGTGCTCTCAGCAAAAGCTAAGTACTTGCATATATTTTACTGCACTCACGTCTCCTAAGCCACCTTCAGTGGCTGTTGATTTCCCCAGGCCTGAGATAGGCCGTGTTGAATGCTCGAAGCCATCCTCCCAGCCTTGGAGTAGGAATAAATTCAAAACTGGGGGAAAAGATAATTTGCCAGCTCCACTAACCAGGGAGCTCAGGACAGAAGTGGCTCCCGTCCAGGCATGAATGGTCTGTGGACTTCGAATACTGTTCCCCCCTGCATGGACCTGTGTGGGCCAATTTCAGGAGACTAGGCCCTTGTTGGCAGACTACAATCATTTCAGCTGTGTGGTGAAGAAGTGGGTGTTTGATATTTGCCACTGCTTTGCCTATTAAATAGGATCTTCACCTACCCACATCAGGGTCATAAGGACTGGTGGCTCCACTCAGGTCACCCAGCCACCTGTGAAAGGGGTCCAAGGATAACAGGTGCCTCCCAGTCCTTACAACCAAAAGCACTGGGTGCCCATGGTCTGTATGTTGAACCCACCCACTTGGGCACTCTAGGGAATAGGGGCGTGCTTTCCTCACAGACATTTGGGGAACGGTTCTCAGCCCCCTGCCTTGTTCAGAGCATGACCCCTTGCTGCAACCAGACACCAGTACCTACACCAATCACCTCTGTCCCTCTAAGACTGTAGGACAGAACCTGTACCACACATTTGATGATCAGCTGCCGGGACACCTGAGATGAATTCATACAAGAAAAGCGATTGGATTCCTAGACTGATATACATGATAACAGCTCTAGCCATGTGGTGACAGGACATCAGAGCTCCAAAGGTGAAACTAATCAAGCTAGCTCACTCAAGCAACCCATTTGAGCATATCAAAACAAAACAAAGCAAGAAGCTAAGAAACAGTAAGCAAACATAAAATGAAATAATACAATAACTTATAGATGGCTTGGAGACAACAGTCAATATCAAGTCACATAAAGAAACAGACCATGATCACCTCAACAAGCTCTCAAAACAAAGAATCAGTGGATCTTCTGGATGAAGGTGCCTTCCTGGAATTACCGGATGCAGAATTCGAAAGATTAATATACAGAACTCTTCAAGACATCAGGAATGAAATTAGAAAAGAGATCAGGCAATATGCAGAACAACCCAAGAAACACACAGATAAAGGAGTTGAAGAAATTAAAAAGTTTATTCAATAACATAAGGAAAAATTTAATAAGCTCAAGAATCCATAGAGAGACAGCAATCAGAAATTCAGAAGATTAACAATAAAATTACAGAATTAGACAACTCAATAGAAAGTCAGAGGAGCAGAATTGAGCAAGTGGAAGACAGAATTGGTGAGCTGGAAGATAAAGCACTTGGTACCAATATATTTGAAGAAAAATCAGATAAAAGAATTAAAAAAAAATGAAGAAACTTAAGAATCACTTGGGACTCTATCAAGAGAAATAACCTCTGAGTGATCGTAGTACCAGAACAGGTAGGGACAACAGAAAATACAGAGAGAATTGTTGAAGATCTGTTGGCAGAAAACTTCCCTGATATTGTGAAAGACGAGAAGATATCTATCCAAGATACTCACTGAACTCCACATAAGGTACATTCTAAAAGAAAGTCACCAAGACATATTATAATCAAACTTGCCAAAACCATAGATAAAGGGAAAATTTTAAAAATAGCTGGGGATGAAAAGTCACCTACAAAGGAGAGCCAAGAAGAATAAGCTCGGACTACTCGGCAGAAACCATGCAGGTGAGAAGGCAATGGGATGACTTATATAAAAAACTGAAGGAAAAAAGTTGCCAGCCAAGAATCGTATATCCAGCAAAATTATCTCTCAAATATGAAGGTGAAATTAGGACATTTCCAGATAAACAGAAGTTTAGGGAATTCATAAAAACCAAACCGAAACTACAAGAAATACTAAAGGGAGATCTTTGGTTAGGAGATCAATAATATCAGGTATCAACCCGAGACTAGAACACTGGACAGAACAATGAGATGTCAGCCCAGACAGGGAAATCACAATAATAAATCAAGATTTAAAAAATGCTCACAACAGGGAAACAGCGATGTTATTATATAAAAGAAGACAACATTAAAACAATAAAGAGGGACTGAGAAATGTAGTCATAGATCTTTCACATGGAAAGGAAGACAAGGTGATATAAAGAAATAAAAGTTAGGTTTAAACTTAGAAAAATAGGGGTAAATATTAAGGTAACCACAAAGGAGACTAACTATCCTACTAATCAAAGTAAAATACAAGAAAGAAATAGAGACTCAGCAGAAACAAAACCAACAACAAAGGATAAGAGGAAAATACAATACATAAAGATAAACTACTCAGCACAAATAAGTGGGAAAAAGAAACTGTCAACAACACACAAAAAAAGACATCAAAATGACAGCATGAAACTCATACCTATCCATAATTACACTGAATATAAACGGACTAAATGCACCAATAAAGAGACAAAGAATGGCAGAATGGATTAAAAAAACACGATCTGTCTATATGCTGCCTACAAAAGATACACCTTAGACTTAGAGACACAAACTACAACTCAAAGCATGGAAAAAAAAATATCATGCAAACAACAATCAAAAAAGAAGAGAAGTGGCAATATTAATTTCCAACAAAATAGACTTTAAGGTTAAATCCACCACGAAGGATAAGGAAGGAAACTATATAATGATGAAAGGGAAAACATGCCAGGAGGAAATAACTATATTAAATATTTATGCACCCAATGACAGGGCTGCAGAGTACATAAAGCAAAACCCTAACAGCACTGAAAAGTGAGATAGCTCCACAATTATAGTAGGAGACTTCAACATACCACTTTCGGTGAAGGACAGGACATCTAGAAAGAAGCTCAATAAAGACATGGAAGGTCTAAATGCCACAATCAACCAACTTGACCTCATAGACATATACAGAACACTCCACCCAACAGCAGTCAAGTATACTTTTTTTTCTAGTGCACATGGAACATTCTCTAGAATAGACTACATATTAGGTCATAAAGCAAGCCTTAGCAGAATCCAAAACATTGAAATGTAGGAAAGCATTTTCTCTGACCAAGAAATCAATAACAGAAAAAAAAAAAAAAAAAAGGAAAAGAAATCAAACACTTGAAAACTGAACAATACCCTGCTTAAAAACGACTGGGTCATAGCAGACATTAAGGATGGAATAAAGAAATTCAGAGAATCCGGTGAGAATGAAAACACTTCCTATCAGAACCTTAGGGACACAGTGAAAGCAGTGCTCAGAGGTCAATTTATATCAATAAATGCAGACATACAAAAATAAGAAAGGGCCAAAATCAAAGATTTATCCCTACAACTTGAACAAATAGAAAGAGAGCTACAAAAGAAACCCTCAGGCACCAAGAAGGAAGCAAATAATAAAAATTAGAGCAGAATTAAATGAAATAGAAAACAGAAAAATAATTGAAAGAATTAACAAGACCAAAAGCTGGTCCTTTGAAAAAGTTAACAAAATTGATAAACCATTGGCTAAACTGATAAAAGAAAAACAGGTAAGGAAGAAAATAACCTGAATGAGAAATGAGATGGGCGATATTACAATAGACCCAACTGAAATTAAAACAATCACATCAGATTACTATGAAAAATTGTACTCAAATTTGAAAACCTAGAAGAAATGGATGAATTTCCAGAAACACACTACCTACATAAACTAACACAAACAGAAGTTGTTGTTGTTGTTGTCAGGTGCCGTCTAGACGGTTCTGACTCATAGTGACCCTATGCAGAACAGAACGAAAACTGCCTGGTCCTGAGCCATCCTTACAGTCGTTGCTATGCTTGACCTCATTGTTGCAGCCACTGTGTCAATCCACCTTGTTGAGGGTCTTCCTCTTTTCCGCTGACCCTGTACTCTGCCAAGCATGATGTCCTTCTCCAGGGACTCATCCCTCCTGACAATATGTCCAAAGTATGTAAGACACAGTCTCACCATCCTTGCCTCTAAGGAGCATTCTGGCTGTACTTCTAAGACAGATTTGTTTGTTCTTTTGGCAGTCCACGGTGTATTCAATATTCTTCACCAACACCACAATTCAAAGGCGTTGGTTCTCATTCGGTCTTCCTTATTCATTGTCCAGCTTTCACATGCATATGATGCAGTTGGAAATACCATGGCTTGCGTCAGGCGCACCTTAGTCCTCAGGGTGACATCTTTGCTCTTCAACACTTTAAAGAGGTCCTTTGCAGCAGATTTACCCAATGCAATGTGTCTTTTGATTTCTTGACTGCTGCTTCCATGGCTGTTGATTATGGATCCAAGTAAAATCAAATCCTTGACAACTTCAATCTTTTCTCCGTTTATCATGATGTTGCTCATTGGTCCAGTCGTGAGGATTTTTGTTTTCTTTATGTTGAGGTGCAATCCCTACTGAAGGCTGTGGTCTTTGATCTTCATCAGTAAGTTCTTCAAGACTTCTTCACTTTCAGCAAGCAAGGTTTTATCATCTGCATAACGCAGGTTGTGAATGAGTATTCCTCCAATCCTGATGCCCCGTTCTTCTTCATATAGTTCAGCTTCTCGTATTATTTGCTCAGCATACCGATTGAGTAGGTATGGTGAAAGAATACAACCCTGAGGCACATCTTTCCTGACTTTAATCCAATCAGTATCCCCTTGTTCTGTCCGAACGACTGCCTCTGGATCTATGTAAAGTTTCCTCATGAGCATAATTAAGTGTTCTGGAATTCCCATTCTTTGCAGCGTTATCCATAGTTTGTTATGATCCACACAGTCAAATGCCTTTGCCTAGTCACTAAAACACAGCTAAACATCCTTCTGGTATTCTCTGCTTTCAGCCAGGATCCATCTGACATAGCAATGATATCCCTGGTTCCACATTCTCTTCTGAAACCAGCCTGAATTTCTGGCAGTTCCCTGTCGATATACTGCTGCAGCTGTTTTTGAATGATCTCCAGCAAAATTTTGCTTATGTGTGATATTAATGATACTGTTCTATAATTTCCACATTCGGTTGGATCACCTTGGGAGTAGGCATAAATATGGATCTTTTCCAGTCAGTTGGGCAGGAAGCTGTCTTCCATATTTCTTGGCATAGATGAGTGAGCACCTCCAGCACTGTATCTGTTTGTTGAAACATCTCAATTGATATTCCATCAATTCCTGAAGCCTTGTTTTTTGCCAATGCCTTCAGAGCATCTTGGATTTCTTCCTTCAGTACCATTGGTTCCTGATCATATGCTACCTCTTGAAATGGTTGAACATCGATTAACCTTTTTGGTATAATGGCTCTGTGTATTCCTTCCATCTTCTTTTGATGCTTCCTGCATTGTTTAATATCTTCCCCATAGAATCCTTCACTATTGCAACTCAGGGCTTGAATTTTTTCTTCAGTTCTTTCAGCTTGAGAAACGCCTAGCATGTTCTTCCCTTTTGGTTTTCCATCTCCAGCTCTTTACTTTGTCTTCTCGAGCAACCCTTTGAAATCTTCTGTTCAGTTCTTTTGCTTCATCAATTCTTCCTTTTGCTTTAGCTGCTCGACGTTTGAGAGCAATTTCCAAGTCTCCTCTGACATCCATCTTGGTATTTTCTTTCTTTCCTGTCTTTTCAGCAACAACAGAGGTAGAACAACTAAAGAAACCCATAAAAAAGAAGAGATTGAAAAGGTAATCAAAAAACCCCTAGCCAAAAAAAAAAAGCCTGGCCCAGACAGTTTCACTGCAGAGTTCTACGAAACTTTCAGAGAAGAGTTAATACTACTACTACTAAAGGTATTTCACAGCATAGAAAAGGATGGAATACTCCCAAACTCCTTCTATGAAGCCAGCATATCCCTGATACCAAAACTGGGTAAAGACACCACAATATCCCTCATGAACTTAGATGCAGAAATCCTCAACAAAATGCTAGCCAATAGAATTCAACAACATATCAAAAAAATAATTCACCACAACCAAGTGAGATTCATACCAGGCATGCAGGCATGGTTCAACATTAGAAAAAACAATTAATGTATTCCATCATATAAATAAAACAAAAGACAAGAACCACATGATTTTATCAATTGAAGTAGAAAAGGCATTTGACAAAGCTCAACAGCCATTCATGATAAAAACTCTCAGCAAAATAGGAAAAGAAGGAACATTCCTCAACATGATAAAGGGCATCTATATAAAGCCAACTGCCAACATCATCCTAAATGGAGAGAGTCTAAAATCATCCCCCTTGAGATTGGGAACCAGACAAGTATATTCTTTATCACTACTCATATTCAACATAATGCTGTAGGTCCTAGCCAGAGCATTAGGCTAGGTAAAGAAATATAGGCCATCCAAATTGGCAAGGAAGAAGTAAAAGTATCTCTGTTTGCAGATGATATGATCTTATACACAGAAAACCCTAAAGAATCCTCAAGAAAACTACTGAAACTAATAGAAGAGTTCAGCAGCCTATCCAGATACAAGATAAACATACAAAAATCAGTTGGATACCTCTACACCAACAAAAAGAACATCGAGGAGGAAATCACTAAATCAATAGCATTTACAGTAGCCCCCAAGAAGATAAAATACTTAGCAATAAATCTTACCAGAGATGTAAAAGACCTATACAAAGAAAACTACAAGACACCACTGCAAGAAACCAAAAGAGACTTACATAAGTGGAAAAACATACCTTGCTCATGGTAGGAAGACTTAATATTGTTAATATGTCTATTCTGCCAAAAGTGATCTATAGATACAATGCAATTCCAATCCAAATTCCAATGATATTTTTTAATGAGACAGAGAAACAAATCACCAAGTTCATACGGAAGGGAAAGAGGCCCTGGATAAGTAAAGCATCACTGAAAAAGAAGAACAAAGCAGGAGACCTCACTCTGTCTGATTTTAGCACCTATTATACCACCAAAGTAGTCAAAACAGCCTGGCACTTGTACAACAACAGATACATAGACCAATGGAACAGAATGGAGAATCCAGACGTAAATCCATCTACATATGAGCAGCTGATATTTGACAAAGGCCCAAAGTCAGTTAAAATGGAGAAAAGACAGTCTCTTCAACAAATGTTGCTGGCATAACTGGATATCCATCTGCAAAAAAAAGAAACAAGACCCATATCTCACACCATGCACAAAAACTATCTCAAAATGGATCAAAGACCTAAATATAAAATCTAAAATGATAAAGATCATAGAAGAAAAAATAGGGACAACATTAGGAACCCTATACATGGCATAAACAGTATAGAAAACATTGCCAACAATGCAGAAGAGAAACTAGATAACTGGGAGCTCCTAAAAATCAAACACCGTTGCTAATCCAAATACTTCAACAAAAGAGTAAAAAGGTTACCTACAGACTGGAAAAAAGTTCTTAGCTATGACATTTCTGATCAGCGCCTGATCTCTAAAATCTACATGATACTGCAAAAACTCAACTACAAAAGGACAAATGACCCAATTAAAAAATGGGCAAACGATATGAACAGACACTTCACTAAAGAAGACATTCAGGTAGCTAATAGATACATGACGAAACGCTCACGATCATTAGCCATTAGAGAAATGCAAATCAAAACTACAAATAAGATTCCATCTCACTCCAACAAGGCTGGTGTTAATCCAAAAAACACAACATAATAAATGTTGGAGAGGTTGTGGAGAGACTGGAACACTTATGCACTGCTAGTGGGGATGTAAAATGGTACAACCACTTTGGAAATCGATTTGCCACTTCCTTAAAAAACTAGAAATAGAATCACCATGCAATCCAGCAATCCCACTCCTTGGAATATATCCTAGAGAATTAAGAGCCTTTACACAAACAGATACATGCACACCCATGTTCATTGCAGCGCTGTTTACAACAGCAAAAAGATGGAAGCAGCCAAGGTGCCCATCAATGGATAAATAGATAAATAAATTATGGTATATTCACACAATGGAATGCTACATATTGATAAGAACAATGATGAATCCGTGACACATTTCATAACATGGAGGAATATGGAAGGCATTATGCTGAGTGAAATTAGTCAGTTGCAAAAGGACAAATATTGTATAAGACCACTATTATAAGAACTTCAGAAATAGTTTAAGCAGAGAAGAAAATGTTATTTGATGGTTACGAGGGGGAGGGTAGGGAGGGAAGGAAACGGGTTTTCACTAATTAGATAGAATAAAAAATAGTAGGTAAGAATTATTTTATGTGAAGGGAAAGACAACAAAATACAGGTGAGGTGAGCACAACTGGACTAAACTAAAAGCAAAGAAGTTTCCTGAATAACTGTATGCTTTGAAGGCCAGCGTAGCAGGGGTGGGGGTTTGGGGACCATGGTTTCAGGGGACATCTAATTCAATTGGCATAATAAAACCTATTAAGAAAACATTCTGCATCCCACTTTGGAGAGTGGCTTCTGGGGTCTTAAAAGCTAGTAAGTGTCCATCTAAGATGCATCAGTGGGTCTCAACCCACCTGGAGCAAAGGAGAATGAAGAGCACCAAAGACACAAGGTAACTATGAGCCCAAGAGACAGAAAGGACCAGAGACTACATCAGCCTCAGACCAGAAGAATTAGATGGTGAATAGCTACAACCGATGACTGCCCTGATAGGGAACACAACAGAGAACCCCTGAGGGAGAAGGAGAGCCGTGGGATGCAGACCTCAAATTCTCGTAAAAGTACCAGACTTAATGATCTGACTGAGACTAGAAGGACCTTGGGGGTCATGGTCTGCAGGCCTTCTGTCTGTCCAAGACAGGAACCATTCCCAAAGCCAACTCTTCAGAAAGGGATTGGACTGGACTACGGGACGAAAAATGACACTTGTGTAGAGTGAGCTTCTTGGATCAAGTAGATGCATGAGGCTATATTGGCATCTCCTGTCTGGAGGGGAGATGAGAGGGCAGAGGTGGTCAGACGCTGGCCACATGAAAATAAAAACAGGGAGTGGAGGGAAGGAGTGTGCTCTTTCATTAGTGGGAGAGCTATTAGGAATATATAGCAAGCTGTGTATACATTTTTGTATGAGAGACTGACTCGATTTGTAAAGTTTCACTTAAAGCACAATAAAAATTTTAAAAAAAAAGAAAGAAAATTATGCATTGTATTGTGCAAATATGCTACAAAAGAGCTCTTTAAAGTGTTAAAAAGCAAAGATGTCTTGGAAGAAGTAAAGCCAGAATGCTCATTAGAAGCAAGGATGGCGAGACTTTGTCTCATATACTTTGGACATGTTATCAGGAGGGACTAGTTCCTAGAGTAGGACCTCATGCTTGGTAAAGTAGAGGGTCAGTGAATAAGAGGAAGACCCTCAAGGAGATGGACTGACACAGTAGCTGCAACAATGGGCTCAAGCATGGCAATGATTGTGAGGATGGCCCACAACTAGGCAGTGTTTCATTCTGTTGTTCTTAGACTCAATGACACCTAACAACAACATTGTAAGTGATGTTGGACTCTCTGAATAAGGGAAGGGTCAGGAAAAATATGAAGAAGGAATAATGGCCCCAATTTTTCCATTTTTGGTAAAAAACCTTAAAACCACAGAGCCAAGAAGCTCAATGAACCTCGAGCTCAAGAAACATGAAGAAAATGACACCAAGGCATAACATGATCAAACTGCTGAAAATCTGTCATAAGCAGAAAATCTCGAAAGCAGTCAGGGGGACAAAGATAAGAACGGTGATGCATGCCAGAAGTCAGGAAAGCAACATCCTCCGAGTATGAAAGAGAAAAGAAATTCAGCATAGAATAAAGGATATGATAAAGTTTAGAGCAGAAATCAACATAACAGAAAAACAGTAGAGAAAAGTCAGTGCAACCAAAAGCTGGTTATTAGCAAAAATCAATAAAATTTATAAACTTTTAACCAGTGTGTTCAGGAAAAAAAGAGAGAAGAGACAAATTACTAATCTCTGACTGTTCCCACAGATATTATAAAGAGAATAAGAGATTATACATAACTTTATGCCCATAAATTTGACAATTTAGATAAAATTGGCAAATTTCTTGAAACACAGATTCACCAAGTGCATTCAGGAAGAAATATATATTCTGAATGACCTTATATCTATTAAAGAAATAGAGTTTGTTGTTAAAAGCCCTTTCCACAATGAAAACTCCAGGCCCAGGTCGCTTCGCTTGTGAATTCTAAGAAACATTTGAAGAAATTATGCTAATTCCACATAAACTCTTCCAGAGTATTAAAAAGGAGGAAAAACTTCCCAACTCATTCTATGATAACAACATTGCACTGACGCTAAGCTCAAGGGTGTTCCAAGGAAAGAAAACGGCAGACTATCACCCTTCATAAATATAACCCAGTAAGCCCAGTGCCGTAGAGTCGATTCCGACTCATAGCGATCCTATAGGACAGAGTAGAATTTATATTCATAAATATAGATTCAAAAATTCTTAAACCTTTAGCAAATTGAATGTAATGAGGTATAAAGATAATATGATAAATAGGATAATACATCATGAGCAACTGGGGTTTAAATCAGGAATGCAAGGTCAATTTAACAGAAAATCAATCTATTTAAAGGATCATATTAATAGACAAAAAAAAAATCATTTGAGAAATCCAACATCAATTCCTGATTAAAACAAAAACAAAAAAACCTCTCAGGAAAATAGGAATATATTGGAATTTCCTCAAACTGATAAAGGACGTCTATCAAAATCCACAACAAATATCAGGTGACAACTGCATACCTTCCCTCTGATGAGGAACCACGCACGAAGGTGTCCACTTTTACTCAACATTTTCCAGCCAGTAGTTTAGCAAGTTTGCATCATTTGTATTTATTTATGCCAGCAAAGAACGATTGGAAATTGAAAAGTAAAAAAAAAAAAAGTCATTTATAATAACATCAAAATATGAAATACTTAGAGATAATCTAGTAAAAAATATGCAAGACCTACACACTGAAATCTGTAAAATGTTCCTGAGGGAAATTAAGGAAAACCTAAATAAATGGAGAAATACACTGTATTCACGCAATAGTTTACATTCATAATACTAACCTAAAGGTTGGCAGTTTCAACCCACTCAGTAGCACCACAAAAGAAAGGCCTGGCAATCTGCTCCTGTAAACATTACAGCCAAGAAAACTAGATGGAGCAGTTCTACTGCCTGTAACACATGGGGTTGCTGTGAGTTGGAATCGACTCAATGGCAACAGGTTTGACTTTTTTTTTTTTTAAAGCAAAACTACAGTAATCAAGACAGTGATTTGGTGCAAACATAAATAGATCATTGGAACAGAATAGAGCCTCCAGAAAAAAAAAAAAAAATACACCCATGTATATCTGGTCTATCAATTTCCTCCAACATTTCCAAGACAACTAAGTGAGGTAGAGGACAATTCCCCTGCCCCAACAATTGGAGAGCATGTGCAAAAAAATTAACTCAAAATTGATCACAGACCTAAATGTAAGAAATAAAGCTAGAAAACCTCTAGGAAAAAACCTAAGGAAAATCTTAGGGACCATAAGCTTGGTAAAGATTCCTTAAAAAGGAAAAATCAATAAATTGGACTTAATTAAAACTTCTGGTCCTCAGAAAACACTTTGATGAAAATGAAAATGGATACCACAGACTAGGGAAAGATATTTTTAAAAATATAAATAACATAGGTCTTATTTCTAGAATATATTAAAAATTCTTAACAATTCAAAAGAAAACGCCAATGCAATTAAAAAAAAAAGACAAAAAATTTAAACAAATACCAGAGAATATACACAGAAGGCAAATAAACATATGAAAAGATGATCAATATCATCATTACTAGGGAAATGCAAGTTAAAACTGCACCGCAAACCCTGGTGGCATAGTGGTTAAGAGCTGCGGCTGTTAATGAAAAAGCTCAGCAGTTCAAATCCACCAGGAGCTCCTTGGAAACCCTATGGGGCAGTTCTACTCCGTCCTAGATGAGTTGGAATGACTTGACGGCAATTTTTTTTTTGACACACCCACTGGAGTCCCTGGGTGGCCCAATGGTTAACACTCTTGGCTGCTAACCGAAAGGTTGGAGGTTTGAATCCACCCAAAGCTGCCTTGGAACAAAGGCCTGGCAATCTACTTTTGAAAACTGAGGCATTGAAAATCCTATGGAACACATATCTACTCTGACACACATGGGGCTGCCGTGAGTCAGAATCAACTCAACAGGTGTGGAAATATCCAGTTGAAGTCCCCTGTAGCCCTCCTGTTTCACCTCAGGTGAACCACTAAAAATTAATGAAAATGTTACCATACTGAGTGTTGGCGGGAATGTAGAGAAGCTGGAGCCCTCAATCACAGGAAATGAGGGTGAATGGAAAATGGTAAGATCATTTTGAAAAATTTTGCACTTTCTTCAAAGGTTAAACATACAAGCACTACGTGACCAAATCATTCCACTCCAAGTTATTTACCTAAGAGAAATAAAAGCGTATGTCTACGCAAAGATTTGCACACAGATGTTCATAGCAATTTTATAAACAATAGCCCCAAACTGGAAACAGCCAAGCATCCGTTAACAGGTAAGTGGATAAATATGCTGTGATGTTCACATACAATGAAGGATACTCAGCAATTAGAAGGAATGAAATACTGATAAGTGTAGCAACATGGATAAACTTCAAAATAATTAAGCCGTGTGAAAGAAGCCAAAGAAAAGAGTACACACAGTAGAATTTCATTTACGTAAAATTCTAGAAAGCGCAAACTAGTCTCTAGTAACAAAAAGCAGATCAGTGGTTGCCTGGGCATTGTGGAAAAGAATAGGAGGGTTATATAAGAATAAACAAAATTTTGAGAGCGATGGATATGTTTATTGTCATGCTTGTGGTGATGGCTTCAGGAGTCTATATATGTCAAAATTAAAAAAATTTTATGCTTTAAATATATATGCTTTATCTTATGGCTTTTTTTTATTATACTTAATAAGGGTGTTAAAAATAATTGGCATATTTTTCAAGTTGAATCAGTAGCAATATCTAACAAGTTTTACCTTCTTTTCATTATCTTTTTTTTTATTGTACTTTAGATGCATGTTTATAGAACATACTAGTTTTTCCTCAGTTAGTACACACATTGTTGTATGACATTGGTTAACAACCCCATGACATGTCAACACTCTCCCTTCTCAACCCTTGGTTTCCTATTACCAGTTTTCCTTTCCCTCCTGCCCTCCAGTCCCTGCCCCAGGGCTGGTGTACCCCTTTAGTCTTGTTTTGTTCCATGGGCCTATTCAATCTTTGGCTGAAGGGTGAACCTCAGGAGTGACCTCACTACTCAGTTGAAAGAGGGTCCGGGGGCCATCTGTCAGGCCAGCAATTCTGGTCTTTCTTTTTGCGTTAGAATTTTGTTCTACATTTTTCTCCAGCTCTGTCCAGGACCCTCTATTGTGATCCCTGTCAGAGCAATCAGTGGTGGTAGCCGGGCACCATCTAGTTATATGGGTCTCAGTCTGGCGAAGGCCATGGTAAATGTGGTCCATTAGTCCTTTGGACTAATCTTTATCTTGTATCTTTAGTTTTCTTCATTCTTCCTTGCTCCCAAAGGGGTGAGACCAGTAGAATATCTTAGATGGCCACTCACAGGCTTTTAAGACCCCAGATGCTACTCAACAAAGTAGAATGTAGAACATTTTCTCTATAAAATATGTTATGTCAGGTGAGCTAGATGTTCCTTGAGACCACAGCCCTCAGCCCAGCAATTCTGTCCCTCGGGGAGTTTGGATGTGTCTATTGACCTACCATGACCTTGGGTTGTACAGATTGTGCTCGCTTCCCCAGGATCGTGTGCTGTCTTACCCTTCACCAACGTTACCACTTATCTATTGTCTCTGAAGTGTTTTTCCATCACCACCCTTCCACTCCCTTACAACAACCAAAGGTTGTTTCTTTTTGTATGTAAACCTGTTCATGAGTTTTTACAGTAGTGGTCTTGTACATTTGTCCTTTTGTGATTGACTTATTTCACTCAGCATAATGCCCTCCAGATTCCTCCACGTTATGAGATGCTTTACAGATTCATCCTTGTTCTTTATTGTTGCATAATACTCCATTGTGTGTATGTTCCACAGTTTGTTTATCCATTCTTCTGTTGATGGGCATCTAGGTTGTTTCCATCTTTTTGCTATTGTGAACAATGCTGCTATGAACATGGGTGTGCATATGTCTGTTCGTGTGATGACTCTTATTCCTCTAGGATATATTCCTAGGAGTGGGATTACTGGATCATACAGTATTTCTATTTGTAGCTTTCTAATGAAGCATCATATCATTTTCCAAAATGGTTGTATTATTTTGCATTCCCACTAGCAGTGCATAAGAGTTCCCATCTCCCTTTAGCCTCTCCAACATTCTTTATTTCCTGTTTTATTGATTCATGCCAGTAATGCCAGGGGGAGATGGTATCTCATTGTAGTTTTGATTTGCATTTCTCTAATGGCTAGAGATTGTGAGCATCTCCTCATGTGTCTGTTGGCTGCTTTAATGCTTTCTTTGGTAAAGTGTTTGTTCACTTCCTTTGTCCATTTTTTAATTGGATTATCTGTCTTTTTGTTGTAGAGGTGTTGGATTTTCTTGTAGATTTTAGAGATTAGACCTTTGTCTGATTTATAATAGCCAAAATTTTTTCCCTAGTCTGTAGGTTCTCTTTTTACCCTTTTAGTGAAGTCTTTTGATGAGCATAAATGTTTAATTTTTAGAAGATCCCAGTTATCCAGCTTATCCTCTGGAGCTTGGGTGTTGTTGGTTGTGGTTTGTATCCTGTTAATGCCATGTATTTGGGCCTCTTAGCATTGATCCTATTTTTTCTTCTATGAACTTCATAGTTTTGGTCTTTATATTTAGGTCTTTGATCCATTTTGAGTTAGTTTTTGTATATGGTGTGAGGTATGTGTCCTGTTTCATTTTTTTGCAGATGGACATCCAGTTTTGCCTGCACTATTTGTTAAAAAGACCGTCTTTTCCCCATTTGATGGATTTTGGGCCCTTATTGAAGATCAGGTGACCATAAGTGGGTGGATATGCATCTGCGTTCTCAATTCTGTTCCATTGGTCAATGTAATCTGTCGTTCTACCAGTACCAGGCTGTTTCGGTTTTGACTACCATAGCTGTCAAAGGTTCTGAGTTCAGGTTCTGAGTGCGAGTCCTACTTTATTCTTCTTCTTCAATAGTGCTTTATTTATCTGGAGTTTCTTCCCCTTCCATATAAAGTTAATGATAAGTTTTTCCATCTCTTTAAAGAATGTTGTTGGTATTTGGATCAAGACTGCATTGTATTTGTAATTCACTTTGGATATAATTGTCATTTTCACAATGTTAAGTCTACCTATCCACGAGCATGGTATGTTTTTCCATTTATGTAGATCTCTTTTGGTTTCTTGCAGTAGTGTTTTGTAGTTTTCTTCATATAGGTCTTTTACATCCCTGGTTAGATTTATTCCCAAGCATTTTATTTTTTTAGGGGCTATTATAAATGGTATTGTTTTCCTGATTTCCTTTTCATCATTCTCCTTATTGGTGTATAGGAATCCAACTGATTTTTGTATGTTTATCTTGTATCCTGCAACTCTGCTGAATCTTTCTATTAGTTCCAGTAGTTTTCTCTCGGAGTCTTTTGGGTTTTCTATGTATAGTATAATAACATCCACAAATAAGGACAGTTTTACTTCCTCATTACCAATTTGGATGACCTTTATTTTTGTTTCTTGCCCTATTGGTCTAGCTAGGACTTCCAACACAATGTTAAATAGGAGTGGTGATAAAGGGCATCCTTGGCTTGTTCCTGTTCTCAAGGGGGAATGTTTTCAGCCTCTCTCCATTAAGAATTATATTGGCCGTTGGTTTTGCATAGATGCCCTCTATTATGCTGAGAAATTTCCCTTCTATACCTATTACATTGATGGTGTTTATCAGGAATGGGTGTTGGACTTTGTCAAATGCCTTTTCTGCATCTATTCAGATGACCATGTAATTCTTTTCTTTCCTTTTATTTATGTGGTGGATTACATTGATTGATTTCTAATGTTGAACCATCCTTGCATACCTGGTATGAATCCTACTTGGTAGTGGTGTATTATTTTTTTTTATATGATGCTGAATTCTATCGGCTAGAATTTTGTTGAGAATTTTTGCATCTATATTCATGAGAGATACTGGTCTGTAATTTTTTTTTTTTGGTGGTGTCTATTTTTATGCCTGATTTTGGTATCAGGGTTATGCTGGTTTCATAGAATGAGTTTAGAAGTATTGTTTCCTTCTCTATGTTCTGAAATAGTTTGAGTAGTACTGGAGTAAGCTCTTCTCTGAAAATTTGGTAGAATTCTCCGGTAAAGCCATCTGGGCCAGGGCTTTTTTTGGTTGGAGTTTTTTTTTTTTTTTTTACTTACCTTTTCACTCTCTTCTCTTGTTATGGGTCTGTTCAGATTTTCAGCATCATTTTGTGTTAGTTTGGGTAGGTAGTGTGTCTCTAGAAATTTGTCCATTTTCTCTAGGTTTTCAACTTTGTTGAAGTATAGTTTTTTTTATAATACTCTGTTAAGATCCTTTTTATTTCAGTTGAGTTTGTTGTAATGTCCCCCATTTCATTTCTTATTTGGATTATTTGTGTTCGCTCCTGTTTTTCTTTTGTCAGTCTGGCCAGTGGTTTGTTGATCCTTTCAAAGAACCAACTTTTGGGTTTGTTGATTCTTTCTATTGTTTTTCTATTCTCTATTTCATTTATTTCTGTTATGATCTTTATTATTTCCTTCTGGTGGCTTCTTTTGCTGTTCTCTTTCTATTTGTTCAAGTTGTGTAGCTAACGTTTTGATTTTTCCCTTTCTTCTTTTTTGATGTGTGCACCTATTGCTGTAGATTCACCTCTGAGCACTGCCTTTGCTGTGTCCCAAAGGTTTTGGTATGATGTGTTTTCATTCTTGTTTGAGCCTGGGAATTTTTTGATTCCATCTCTGATTTTGTTATTACCCAGTGGTTTTTAAGCAGGGTGTTATTTGTTTTCCGTGTATTTGATTTTTTTCCCTTACTCTTCCTGTTGTGAGTTTCTACATTGATGGCACTGTGGTTAGAGAAGATACTTTGTATTATGTCATTGTTTGGGATTTTGTTAAGGGCTGCTCTGTGGCCTAACATGTGGCCTATTCTGGAGAATGTTCTATGTGCATTGGAAAAGAGTGTGTACTTTGCTGCTGTTGGGTGTAGTGTTCTATATCTATCTATGAGGTCAAGTTGGCTGATTGTGCTCTTTAGCTCTTCTATATCTTTGTTGAGTTTCTTTCTAGATGTTCTGTCCTTTATTGATAGCGGTGTGTTGAAGTCTCCTATTATTGTGGAACTGTCAATTTCTCTTTTCAGTGCTGTTAGAGTTTGTTTTATGTATTTTGGAGCCCTGTTACTGGGTGCGTTGGTGTTTATTATGGTTAAGTTTTCATGACTGATTGTCCCTTTAATCATTATATTGTGCCTTTCTTTGTCTTTTATGGTGGATTTTGTTTTAAAGTCTATTTTATCTGAGAGTAGTATTGCTACTCCTGCCCTTTTTTGGTAGTTATTTGCTTGATTTTTTTTCATCATTTTAATTTTTAATAAATTTATGTCTTTGTTTCTAAGGTGTGTTCCTTGTAGACAGCATATTGATGGGTCTTTTTTTTTAAATGCGTTTTATTGCTCTCTGTTTCTTTATGGGTGTATTTAGGTCATTTACATTCAGTGTGATTATTGATAGGTGTGAGCTTATTGCTATAATTTCATGGTTTTTTTTTTTTTTTTTTTTTTTTGTGGTGGTAACATTTTCTTTGTTCCTATTACTTTCCCGTGCTGAGTTCCTTTTGTTGGTGAATTTCGTCTTCATTTCTTTTGTTTTTGTAGATTTTGTTTTTATTGAGACTTTGTGATTTTCTTCTTTATATTGATGAGTAGGTTTGTTAACTTTCTTTGCTGTTACCTTGAAATATACCCATATCTTCCTAAGTTTGAACCAGTCTATTATTATTTGATATTGCCTTGCTTTCCTCTCCATTAGAAAGTTCTATACCTACACCATTTATTCCCTCTTTTATCGTTCTGTCTTTGTTGTCATTTACAGATTAACCTCTCTGGTTCCCTGTTGCAATTCTTTTGTTTTTGGATAGTCCTTGAGAGTTTATTTTCTACATTGGTATCTGTCTGGTACAGTCTTTCATCCTAGATTCAGGCTGTGGTCTGATGTTGTTTGTTCTCAGACTGAAGGCTCTCTTTAATAATTCTTATAAGTTTGGTTTGGTTTTTACATATTCCCTTGATTTCTATTTATCTGGAAATGTCCTAGTTTCACCATCATATTTAGATGAAAGTTTTGTAGGATATATTATTCTTGGTTGGCATTTTTTTCTTTCAAGGTTTTGTATATGTCATCCCATTGCCTTCTTGCCTGAATGTTTTCTCCTGAATAACCAGAGCTTAGTCTTCTTGTATCTCTTCCGTATGTGACTTTTTGTTTTTTTCTGAGCTGCTTGCAGGATTTTTTCTTTGCCTTTGGTTTTAGGGAGTGTGATTATGATATGCCTTGGTGTTTTTCTCTTGGGGTCTATCCTATATGGTGTTCATTGAGCTTCTTGGATGGTCAGCTTTCCATCATTCATAACATTAGGGAAGTTTCCTTTCAGCAATTCAGTGATCCTCTCTGTGTTTCTGTTTTCTCTCCCTATTTGGAAACTCCTATCACTTGCAAATTTTTGCTTTTGATTGTATCCTACATCATTCTCAGGGTGCTTCATTTTTCTTCATTCTTTTTTCTGATTTTTCCTGAAACAGAGTTGTATCCATGTGTTTGTCTTCAATTTCCCTCATCCTGTCTTCCATCATTTCAAACCTCCTGCTCAGCCCTTCTATGACACTGTCCATTTCTAAAATCTTGTTGTTTATCTTTTGGATTTCTAATTGTTGTTTTTGAATGATCTTAGTTGTGAATCTATTTTGGCATTTTGTTCCTGTATTATTTTCCTGAATTCTTCCATTTTTTTGTCTGTGTTTTCCATAAATTTGTCTACCTTTTCCATAAATTCATCTATGCTTTCCTTATTTTTGTCTGCTTTTCACTTCAACTCTTGGATAGCTCTGAATATTAGAGATTTGAATTCCTTCTCAGGTAGTTCTAGCGTCTTTTCTTCTACTGAAAATCATCTGGTGCTTTATTTTGGACTCCTCCTGGAATGTTTCCTGTCCTGTTTTTTGATATGTTTTGATATTATCTGCTGTCTTTGGGACATTTAGTAGTTATTTTCTTCATTTCTTGATTGTAGATTTGTTCATTTTGTCCTGTTGTTTTGTTTTATTTGGTTGTTTGAGCAGGGAGGTTGTGTGTTCTTTGTTGTTTTCTCATCTGTAGTCATGACACTTTTCACCTCATTGTGCAATGGGCAGGGTCAGTCACTTAGCTATGGTGCAGCAGGGCAGGTCCAACTGAAGGGGAGGGGCTGGAATGGGTTGTTTGTGGCTGGTACTAGGGCTGGCAGGGTGGGCCAGAAATCAGTCCTGGGCTGGTTTCTGAGCTGCTTGGATGTGTGATGTTCAGTGCATGGTGAGGTAGGCCGGGAAGAGAGGGGAGGTTGTGCTGTGTGATGCTGATATGGGTATGGGAGAGAGGAGAGAAAAATAGGAGACAAAAAGAAACAAGCAAACAAAGGAAAAAAAGAAAGAGTGCTAAGTGAGCTTGCCACTGGAGTGGACAGACGAGAAACTGAGAAATGGGGAAAAGCAAAAAGGAAAAAGAAGAAAAAGGGAAATAGAAAAAAATAACTAGCTAAAATTTTGGAAAAAAAAGAAAAAGAAAAGTCCCCCAGGGGTCCCATCAGTGTGGCTGTGAAGACTGGGGAATTGGCTCCCTGCCTGCACAGTACAGCCCGGCTAGAGGGGGTATAGCTGTCACACAGCACCAGCTAGCCAGGAGACAGGAAAAGAAGGTAAGTATAGAGAGACAAGAACTGAGAAATGAAGAAAGACGCAAAGGGAAAAAGAGAGAAAAAGAAATGCTCCCAGGGATCCTGCCTATGTGGCTGCACAAAGTGGATGAGTGGCTCCTAAGCTGTGCAGTGCAGCCCAGCTAGAAGGGGCTCCCAAAGTGCGAAAAGAAAAAGAAAACTAGCAAACAAAACAAAATGAGCCAAAAAAAAAAAAAAAAAAAAGAACCTTGGGGATCCCACCAGCGTGGTGTTGTGGCCCAGGGAAGTGTTTCTTCAGTTGAGGGGGGCTTCACAGCCTTACAAGAAGAAGCAAAGTTGGCACATGGAGCCAGGTATTCGAGAGAAAGGAGGGGGAGGTTGTGGGAGACATGGAAGAAACCAAAAGAAATGGAAAGAAGCAACACGAGCTCAGGTAGCCGGCCAGTGCGGGCAGGGTGAACCAAGCAGCCCAGAGCAGAAGCAGTTGCCTCCTGGCCAAGAGATTGTGGCTGGTGGGAAGCAGAGGAAGCTGAAGGGAGGGAGGAACAGGGTAGGGGTTAGGAGAGTGTATGTCGCTTGTTACCAGGTGCTCCATCTCCTGCTGGGAACTTCGTGAAGCTGCTTTCCTGTACTGCCTGTCAGCCAATCTCTGATGGGGTGGGGCAAATCCAGGCGGCACGGACACTGTTCTTCTCAGCCAGGTGAGCCACCGCAGCCAGGCAGGAAGCTTGGAGGTAGAGAAGTGGGGAGAGGATGGGGGGTGGGAAAGCGTGTATCATTGGTTACCAGGTGCTCTGTCTCCTGCTGGGGTCTACATGAAGCTGTTTTCCTGTGCTCTCTGACCGCTGATTCCTGAGAGGAGTCCAAGATGGCAAACCCGTGGTGTGTTAGCTGATAGGGGACCTCCACACATATCTCTCCTCACTCTCTGTCCTCTGTCAGTTTCTTATTCCATTCAGTGTTTGGCTGAGTTCTTTATCTCTTTATTTGACACTTTGGGTTCCATGAATGATGTTTGTCTCTGATTTACTTAGTTTTTCCAGTCTTTGCTATGGAGGGATGGCATGGTACTTCTGTCTGTGGTGCCATGTTGGTCAGAAGTCCTACCTCCTTTAATATAAGAGAAAAAGTTAAATAAGAAGAAACCAAAATCAATAATAGGTTCTAATATGATTTCTAATGCAATCCTGGTACTATGTTCCATCTTAATACATTCACTTGTTGCAAAATTGCATATGAAGCATTAATGAAAGAAGACTCACCCACACTGTAACAGAATACTTGCATAAACGTTTTTACAAGTGTAGACACACATGTTGTTGTTAGGCACCGTCGAGTTGTTCTGACTCACAGGGACCCTATGTACAACAGAATGAAACATTGCCCAGTCCTATGCCATCCTCACAATCTTTGCTGTGTTTGAGCCCATTGTTGCAGCTGCTGTGTCAGTCCATCGCATTGAGGGTCTTCCTCTCTTTCAAAGACCCTCTACTTTACCACACATGATGTCCTTCTCCAGGGACGTGGTCCCTATTAATAACATTTCCGTAAGTATGTGAGATACTCTCTCTATCTTCATGTCTAAGGAACATTCTGGCTGTACTTCTTCCAAGACAGATTTGTTCATTTTTCTGGCAGACCATAGTATATTCAACATTCTGTCCCAACACAATAATTCAAATGCATCAATTCTCCTTCAGTCATCCTTATTCATTGTCCAGCTTTTGCATGCATATGAGATGATTGAAATACGGTGGCTTGGGTCAGGCTCTCCTTAGTCCTCAAAGTGACATTTTTGCTTTTTAACATTTGAAAGAGGTCTTTTGCAGCAAATTTGCCCAATGGAATACATCGTTTTATTTCTTGACTGCTGCTTCCATGGGCATTGATTATGGATCCAAGTAAAATGAGATCCTTGACAACTTCAATATTTTCTCCATTTATCATGATGTTGCTTATTGGTCCAGTTGTCAGGATGATTTTTGTTTTCTTTATGTTGAGGTGTAATCCATAGTGGTTGCCTATGTTTATCTTACAATTTGACAGAGGTTGTCAATTTGCCCTCTGAAGAAATTGTTCCAATTTGCATACTCACAACAATATGTAAGTGTCTGTGTCTCCACATACAGCCAACACAGTGTATTATGAAATGGTGCCAAATTAAGAAAGAAAAATTATTCAGTGTTTTAATTTTATTTAAGTTTTATCAAGGTTGGACATTGTTTCATTGTGTAAAAGATATTTGTATTTCATTTTTAATGAACTATTGTTTTATGACTTTCGTCATTTACTTCCTATTGGATAGTTGATATTCTTCTTAGTGATTTGTAAGAGCTCCTTATATATTAAGGAAATTATTATACTGGCTATCATATTTATTTGCAAATTTTTTTTCAGATTGGTCACTTGTTCAACATGGCTTTTGGAAATTATTTTTGTCGTGTCAAATTTTACACCTTATTTAGTAAAATATGGTTTATAGTTTTTTTATATTACCTTCCTCACTCCAAATTTACTTTAAAATATATGTATTCTTCCAGTAAATTTATGGGTTTTACTTTAACTTTTGTGTTTGAATATTTTATCAATTTGGAATATATTTTAGTGTAAGGAGTGAGGTAGGTATACAACTTTTTCTTTTTTAGATGGCTAGCCAGTTTTTCTAATACCATTTATTGAATAATCTATCTTAGCAATTTGAAATGCCACTTTATCATCAATTAAATGCCTGATGTATATGGGCCTATCTGAACTTTCCATTGATAAACCATTTTTTTAAGTGTTGCTTTAGATTGTGTTTTCATATACTGTGGCTTTAAATTCTACGATGATTATTTTTTTCTTTTCTTTCATGAGATTTTTCTGTTCATTAAGAAAAAACAAAACAAAACAAACAAAAAACCCTCTTTTGGTCTTTTAAATTCTTCCTTGAGTATTTCTATCTATGCTTTGAGTTCTTGTTCCATAGAAGCCATTTTTGATAATTAAAATATCATAAAGAATTGTTTGGCAGAATGTTCATCTCTTCCATGAGATTTTTTTTTTTCTAGTACACATTCCTTTGTTGCATTCTATTAGCCTATTTCCTTCTTTTTTATCAGCAGATTTTTAACATAGAGTTTATATGTTCTTTCTCAGCATCGTTATTTATTCTGGTCCAATTTTCACTATAGTTAACAAATCGTGTTTAAATATACTATGGTTTTCCCCATTTCTAATTAGCACTTTCTTCATTGTTTTCAGAGAAAACATGGAATCAATGAAGTCTTTACTCTGCCACCTTAAAGCTGGGAATTTTCTGACTTTTACCTTTTGAGGCTTGTCTTGGTTCTTTTGCTTTATAGATTTAAGAACTTAGCTGGGAAGATTTTCAGGAACTTTGCAAGAAGAACAACTTATTCTTTGCAAATATATATATATCTTAAACATAAACTGCAACTGCACACATGGTCTCACTGGTTGGAATACACAGAAATCAAACTGACTACATCTGTGGAAAGAGATGACTTAGAAGTTCAATATCATCAGTCAGAACAAGGCCAGAGGCCAACTGTAGAATAGGTCGTCAATTTCTCATATGGAAGTTCAAGTTCAAGCTGAAGAAAATTAGAGGAAGTACATGGCAGCCAAAACCTGACCTTGAGTACATCCCATCTGAATTTAGAGATCATCTCAAGAATAGATTTCACCTACTGATAGTAATGATCAAAGACCAGATGAGTTGTGGGATGACATCAAGGACATCAGATATGAAGAAAGCAAAAAGTCATTAAAAAGACAGAAAAGAAAGACAAGACCAAAGTGGATGTCAGAAGAGGCTCTGAAACTTGCTCTTGAACGTAGAATAGTTAGAGATAATGAAAGAAATGGTGAAGTAAAAGAGCTGAACAGAAGAGTTCAAATGGCAGCTCAAGATGGCAAAGTATTATAACGAAATGTGCAAAGACCTGGAGTTAGAAAACCAAAAGGGAGGAATGCGCTAGGCATGTCTCAAGCTGAAAGAACTGAAAAAAAAAAAAAAAAATCAAGCCTCAAGTTGCAAGATTCTATGGGAAAAATATTGAATAATCCAGGAAGCATCAAAAGAAGATGAAATGAATACACAAAGTCACCGTACCAAAAAGAATTGGTTGATGTTCAACCATTTCAGGAGGTAGCACAGGATCAAGAGCAGATGGTATGGAAGGAAGAAGTTCAAGCTGCATTGAAGGCATTGGTGAAAAACAAAGCTCCAGGAATTGATGGAATACCAATGGAAATGTCTCAACAAATGGATGTAATGCTGGAAGTACTCACTAGTCTATGCCAAGAAATTTGAGAGACAGCTACCTGGCTAACTAAAACAGATCCATATTTGTGTTCATTACAAAGAAAAGTGATCCAACAGAATGGAGAAATTATTGAACAATATCATTAGTGTCACATGCAAGTAAAATTTTGTGAAGATCATACAAAAACGGTTGCAGCAATACATCAACAGGGAACTGCCAGAAATCAAACCGGATTCAGAAGAGGATGTGGAACAAGGGATATCATTGCTGATGTCAGATGAATCTTGGCTGAAAGTAGAGAATACCAGAAAGATGTTTACCTGTGTTTTATTGACTATGCAAAGGCATTCATTCAACTGTGTGGATCAAAACAAATTGTGGATATCATTGCTAAGAATGGGAATTCTAGAATGCTAAATTGTGCACATGCGGAACCTATACATAGACCAAGAGGCAGTTGTTCCAACAGAAAAAGGGGGTACTTGGTGGTTTAAAATTGGAAAAAGCATGCATCAGGGTTGTATCCTTTCACCATACATATTCAATCTGTATGCTAAGCAAATAATCTGAGCAGCTGGGCTATATGAAGAAGAAGGCAGCATTAGGATTAGAGGAAGATTCACTAACAACCTGTGATATACATGTGACAAAATTTTCCTTCTGAAATCTAAGAAGATTTGAAGCACATACTGATGAAAATCAGACTACAGCTTTCACTATGGATTATACCTGAACATAAAACAAAAGTCCTCACACCTGGATCAGTAAGCAACATCATGATAAATGAGGAAAATGTTGAAGTTGTCAAGGATTTCATTTTACCTGGAGCCACAATCAATGCCCATGGAAACTGCAGCCAAGAAATCAAACAATGTATTGCATTGGGAAAATCTGCTGCAAGAGACCTCTTTAAAGTGTTAAAAAGCAAAGATGTCACTTTGAGGATTAAGGTGCGCCTGACCCAAACCATGGAATTTTCAATTGCCTCAAATGCTTGAAAAAACTGGACATTGATTAAGGAAGACCGAAGAAGAATTGATGTCTTTGAATTATTTTATTGGTGAAGAATATTGAATTCTTGGTTGGTGAAGAATGGACCACCAGAAGAACAAATAAATCAGTCTTGGAAGAAGTACAGCCAGAATGCTCCATAGTAGGGAGGATGGTGAGACTTGTCTTACATATTTTGTACCTGTTATCCAGAGGCACCAGTCCCTGGAGAAGGACATCATGCTTGGTAAAGTAGAGAGTCAGGGAAAAGAGGAAGACCTTCAATGAGATGGATTGACACAATGGCTGCAACAACGGACTCAAACATAGCAAAGATTGTGAGGCAGTACCAGGCAGTGTTTTGTTCTGTTATACAGATCATTAAAAGGGTCGTTATAAGTCAGAATCGACTTGATTGCACTTAACAACAACAACAACAACAGGCTTATATACATGACCTTGTTACTGGGCAAATATATAGGGTTGCTATTAGTCAGATTCTACTTGATGGCAATGGATTTGGGTTTTTTTGGCTTATAGCATTAAGGAGTAAGTCAGAGTTTGCTGGTTTGCATTTTTTTTTTTTTTGATGCAGTACTAATGAATAACTTAAATAACTGGTTGCTATCCAAGTCCTTCATCACAATGGTTAATTAGAGTCCACAATCAAATTTGAAATCTTCTGTGGCCAAAGAATGGGAGAAAGTTTCATATTAAAAAAAATATGGGAACAGACGTGAAGGACGTTTAGGATCTAGGGATATCTCACTGCTAGAGAATATATAGGAAGTAGTAAGGGAACAGCCTAGAAAATTTCATTCTACTGTTATTTACAGTGGGACTTTTTTTTTTTTTTTTGAGGCTTATCAAAGGGAACAGGAAGCTCAGTGTTTCTTTACAATAGACTGTTTTTTAAAACTGTGTCCCCCAAGTCCTATTTCCTATATCCCACGGTTTAATATTAAATAATCTAAGACACATACTCTGTCCTATAGGGTCGCTATGAGTTGGAATTGACTCGACGGTACTGGGGAAGACACATACAATATGGCCATTCAGATTCTTAATTTTATCAGGAAGAAGAAAATAAACCCTGTGTTTAAAAGATGACTTAGACATGGGGCCATACATTTGGATTCTTTAATTAACAACTCCTTTTTCTAGTCATATAATTATCTTAAGAAATCATCCTTTTGGGTTTGTCTTAGTTATATAGTGTTGCTATAAAAGAAATACCACAAGTGGTTGACTTCAGCAAACAGAAGTTTATTCTCCCACAGTCTAGTAGGCTAGAAGTCCAAATTCAGGGTGTCAGCTCCAGGGGAAAGCTTTCTCTGTCTGTCGACTCTGGAGGAAAGTCCTTGTCATCAATAGTCCCTTGGTCTAGGAGCTTCTCCACACATGAACTGAGGGTCTGACGGACACGCTCAGCTCCAGAAACTGCTCTCTTAGTGGTATTATGTCTCCCTCTCTCTGCTTGTTTCTCTCTTTTATAACTCAAAAGAGGTTGGATTAAGACACAATCTAATCTTGTAGATCGAGTCCTGCTGCATTAACATAATTGCCACTAATCCCATCTCATTAACATCATAGAGACAGGATTTATAACACATAGGAAAATCACATCAGATGACAAATTGTGGACAATCACACAATACTGAGAATCATGGCCTAGCCAAACAGATACACATATTTTGGGGGGACACAACTCAATCCATGACAGGAATGATGAGGAGGTGCTAAGAAAATATTGTGACTCTACCTCTAATTGCCACAAGTTACAAAGTCATTTATACACTTTGAAGTTTTATCATTAGTAAAAGTGACTATACAAATAACTTAAAGTGCTTGGGCTACAGGAAACAAAGATCTTTTCCAAATATATTAGAGAAGAATAAAAATCTAATACAATATGCAAGACAGTTTTTAAGTAGGCAAAAATAAACCTTTTTAAAATAGTAAAATGAAATAGTTTATTTTTTTCCCTCTGTGGAGTTGGTTGTATAACAAAATTGTAAAAATGAGAGGTATACTGAGTTGAATCACTACTTAAGTTTGAAAGATTTTACAATAGTTCATGAAACTCTACATTTTTATTAAAATAAAAATTAAATTATTTTAAAAAATCCAACAGTTTAGTAAATAGACATTATGTAGTGTTATTTTTTTTCCATTCAAGCCAATATATTAAAAGTGATAACAAAAAATAGCAGTGACAAAACTCACACCAAGGAAACATGTGCCTCAACACATGAATAAAATAATCGTTTTTTTCTTCAGCAAAATGCATTCAGCACCTGCTTTCTATAGAGCATGTTTTATAGAACCACCGGTTTTCACTTCGGATTTGTTTTCCATTTTATGTAGTAAAGCCATGATTTTTACTATATCCAGAAGAAGGTTAAAAAGTGTTTTTTATGACCTTAAAATACGTGTTGCTTGTTCACCTTTCTTTCATTTTTGTTCTATAATCACTGTTGAAAGATGTAATTTCTTTCTGGGTGTTTCACTTATAATAATAGCATGACAAATGGTATAGCTTAACAGAAATTTCCAATTTCTTCACTTCCACATGGTCATTTTAATCCATTTTCTTTCAAAGGGCCCTGCAAGTTCAGATAAAAGAAGTAGAGCCAAATTGCTTATGTTCAGGACTTTTCTGGAATTTACACGTGTCCAGGTCTCCACAAGATGACTTGATTTTTCCAATAATGAAAGCTGCCAACTTGTTAAAAGGTGACCGACTGCTGTGACCTACTTGTCGTTTCACCATAAATGATACTGTTGAATCCCTGGTCCTCATCAAAGCACTAATAATTAAGCAGTGTTATGATCTGGTTTTCTGACTCAGAGCTGGTGATCCATTTCTGACTCCTGTTCTTTCTCTGTCACATCTACATTACATCAAGAGGCTCTAATTTTTAATTTACCATATTGATTCCAATGTTCTGACCATCAATGTTCACTCTGCACAGAGCATTCAATCTAGTGTAAAGGTAACTCAGGTCACTTTATTACAGTTTCTTCTAATTAACTCTTTTGAACAGTGGGAAGGAGATGGAGTCCTAGGTAATTTAAATGAGAGATTTATCTAAAAGTGACTTAAATTGGTGTTAATAAATCATATGACATTTTATGGTTGGAAGCGAATTTCTCTATTTCACTCTGTTTTATGCATTGAAAATATCCTCATGTTTGTCCTCCCCCAGCTACAGAGGAAGAGCTGTAGGGATTCCCCAAATCCCAGACAGGAGAGTCAGGAGAGTGACCAAGAATGAAGATGCAAGAGGAGAGATGAATGCCAGGATTAGGATCTAGGCATCCATCTTGGGAGACACATTAGAGTAAAATCTGCTCAGGTTCTCCTAAGTGATATTTCATACACAGGAGAAAGTAGGAGGGGGTGGCTTGATGTAGGGTAATTCCTGAGAACCTTTTAAAATCATGATAATAGATAGGTGGCATACCAACTCTAATGGCTGAAAGTGGCTGCTTGGAGCCCTGTGTTGAATATGATACTAAGCTTCCATCTTGATCTGTCATAAAAGAGTGCCATGATTGACTAATGCTGTCTACTGTTGGAGGAGGTAGGGAGAGAATACATATACACGCTGTATATACATGCTGTATATATATATTTTTTTATATGTATAGGTAGGGAGAGAATACATATACATGCTGTCTACTATTGGAGGAGGTAGGGAGAGAATACATATACATGCCAGGTATTGGCTTAACATTGACTTGGAGCATTAGCTAGTGTTGCAGCTTTCTTTTATGGGTCAAAATATAACACGTGGTATGTGGGAAACACTAAATAAAGGGAAATCCCAGATAGTGAAATTCAAAAGAAGGATGTGGAGGTCATGAAGACGTACCTTTCAAATCTTCTACTGTGGGGAGCATAAATGATGGACTGCCCCAGTTGGTACACTCTGAAATCTATCATCTATTGACTCTCTCCGCCTGGCCCTGGTCGATAGGCATCAGAGCTGAAGAAAAAGGTCCTTAGCCAGGTAAGATTTGCTGGGCAGTACTACTGACACCAAGGAGCCCCGTTGGCACAATGGTTGAGTGCTCGGCTGTACCAAAATGTCAGCCACTTGAATCCACCAGCCACTCTGCAGGAGAAAAGGCCTGGTGATCTGCTCCCATAAAGATTTCAGCTTAGGAAACTCTATGGGTGAAGCTCTACTTTGTTCTATAGGGTCTCTAAGAGTTGGAATCTACTCAATGGCATACAACAACTACTGATACCATGGGAAAGAGAGAGGCAGTGAGGTAATGATTCAGGGGATGATGATGGGGCCACTGACATCTCATACTGGAAAGTTGATCTGCATATTTTCTTAAGTCTTAATCCACTGCCCTTTGATCCTGTAGGTAGTGAAAGACCTCTAAAAAAGGAGCTAACACCAAATACAGAGGAAGATTCTCTCTGAAGGGGACCTTGGTGAATGAGTGGTGCTTTCTAGATGGGATGTTTGAAGTTACGGATCTGTTTCTCATCTCATATTATTCCTGGGGTGGTTGTTTTTGTTGTTAGGTGGCATCAAGTTGGTTCTGACTCATAGGAATCCTAAGAACAACAGAACTAAACACTGCCCAGTCCTGTGCCATCCCCATAATCCTTGCTCTGCTTGAGCTCATTGTTGCAGCCAGTGTGTCAATTCACCTCGTTGAGGTTCTTCCTCTTTTCACTGACCCTCTAATTTACCGAACATGATGTCCTTCTCTAAAGACTGGCCCCTCCCGATAGCATGTCCAAAGTAAGTGAGACTAAGTCTTGCCATCATCACTTCTACGGAGCATTCTGACTGTACTTCTTTCAAGGCAGATTTGTTTGTTCCTCTGGCAGTCCATTGTATAGTCAATATCCTTTGCCAACACCATAGTTCAAACGCATCAATTCTTCTTCAGTCTTCCTTGTTCATGTCCAGCTTTTGCATGCATAAGATGCAACTGAAAATACTATGGCTTGGGTCAGGCATACCTTAGTCCTCAAAGTGACATCTTTGCTTTTTAACACTTTAGGGAAGTCTTTTGCAGCTGATTTGCCCAATGCAATATACCATTTGATTTCTTTCTTCTTCTTTTGTTTTTTTAATTTTATTGAGCTTTAGGTGAAAATTTACAGCTCAAAATTTGTTTCTCATTCAAAAATTTATGTATGAATTATTTTGTGACATTGGTTACAATCCCCACAATGTGTGAGCACTCTCCCCTTTTCCACCCCAGGTTCCCCATTTCCATTCATCCAGACTTTCTGTCCCTTCCTGCCTTCTCTGTTTTTGGGCAAGTGTTGCCCATTCAGTCTCTTATACTTGTTTGATAGATCTAAGAAGCACATTCTTCATGTATGTTATTGCTTGTTATGTAGTCCTATCTGATCTTTGGCTGAAAGTTGAACTTCAGGAGCAGCTTCAGTTCTGAGTGAGAAGGATGTCCAGGGACTCATTTGATTTCCTGACTGCAGCTTCCATGTGCATTGATTGTGAACTCAAGCAAAGTGAAATCCTTGACAACGTCAATATTTTCTCTGTTTATCATGATGTTGCTTATTGGTCCAGTTGTGCGGACTTTTGTTTTCTTTATGTTGAGGGGTAATTCATACTGAAAGCTGTATAGTCTTTGACCTTCGTCAGTAACTGCTTTAAATCTTCCTAGATTTGAGAAGGAAGTTTTATCGTCTGCATATTTCATGCCATTAATGAGTCTTCCTCCAATTCCGATGCTGCCTTCTTCTTCATATAGCCTAGGTTCTTGGATTATTTGCTCAGCAGACAGATTGAGTAAGTATGGTGAAAGGATACGACACTGATGCACACTTTTTCTGATTTTAAACCATGCAGTGTCCCCTTGTTCTGTCTGAACAACTGCTTCTTGAATTATGTGCAGGTTCCTCATGAGCACAATTAAGTGTTATGGAATTCCCGTTCTTAGCAAAGTTATCCATAATTTGTCATGATCCACGCTGTCAAATACCTTTGCATGGTCAATAAAACACAGGTAAATGTCTTTCTGGTATTCTCTACTTGTACCCAAGACTCATCTGACATCAGCAATGATATCCCCCCTTCTACAGCCTCTTCTGAATCTGGCTTGAATTTCTGGCAGTTCCCTGTCAATGTACTGCTGCAACTGCTTTTGAATGATCTTCAGCAAAATTTTACTTGTGTATAATATTAATGATATTGTTCAATAATTTCTGCATTCTGTTGGATCACCTTTCTTTGGAATGAGTACAAATATGGATCTCTTCCAGTCAGTTGGCCAGGTAGCTGTCTTCCAAATTTCTTGGCATAGATGAGTGAGTGCTTCCAGCCCTGAATCCATTTATGGAAACATCTTAACTGGTATTCCATCAATTCTTGAAGCCCTGTTTTTCACCAATGCCTTCAGTGCAGCTTGGACTTCTTTCTCCAGTAACATCAGTTCTTAATCATATACTGCTTCCTGAAATGGTTGAACATCAACCAATTCTTTTTGGTACAGTGACTGTGTATTCCTTCTACCTTCTTTTGATGCTTCTTGCATTGTTCTATATTTTCCCCATAGAATCCATCAATATTTCAATTCAAGGCTTGAGTTATTTCTTCGGTTCTTTCAGCTTGAGAAATACCTAGTGTGTTCTGCCTTTTTGGTTTTCTAACTCTAAGTCTTTGCACATTTCATTGTAATTGTTTACTTTGTCTTTGTGAGCTGCAGTTTGAAATCTTTCTTTCATCTCTTTTTCTTCACCATTTCTTAGGTTATCTTTAGCTACTGTACATTCAAGAGCAACTTTCAGAGTCTCTTCCGACATCCATTTGGTCTTTTCTTTATTCCCTGTCTTTTTAATTATCTTTTGCTTTCTTCATATATGATGTCCTTGATGTCATCCCACAACTCATCTGGTTTTCAGTCATTAGTTGTCTATGCATCAAATCTGTTCTTGAGATGGTTTCTATATTCGGGTGATATATACTCAACTTTGTACTTTGGCTCTTGTGGACTTGTTTTAATATTCCTCAGCTTTACCTTGTACTTGCATATGAGCAATTGATGATCTGTTTGGCAGTCAGCCCCTGGCCTTGTTCTGACTGATGATATTGAGCCTTCTCCACTGTCTCTATCCACAGATGTAGTCAATTTAATTTCTGTGTGTTCCATCTGGTGAGGTCTATGTGTATAGTCACCATTTATATTGTTGTAAAAAGGTATTGCCAGTGATTAGGTCATTGGTCTTGCAAAATTCTATCATGTGACCTCCAGCGTCATTTCTGTCACCAAGCTGTATTTTCCAACTACTGATCTTTTTTTCTTTGTTCCCAACTTTTGCATTCCAATCACCTGTAATTATCAGTGCACTTGACTACATGTTTGATCAATTTCAGACTGCAGAAGTTGGTAAAAATCTTCAATTTCTTAATCTTGGCCTTAGTGATTAGTGCATAAATTTGAATAATAGTTGTATTAACTTGTCTTCCTTATAGGCGTGTGGATGCTATCCTATCATTGACAGTGTTGTACTTCAGGATTGATCCTGAAATGTTCTTTTTGGCAATGAATGTAATGCCATTCCTCTTCAGTTTATCGTTCACAGTGTAGTAGATCATATGACTGTCTGATTCAAAATGGCCAAACTAGTCCATTTCAGCTCACTAATGCAGATATCTGTTGTCAAGCATTCCATTTCATTTTGACAACTTCTAGTTTTCCTAGATTCATACTTCATACATTCCATGATCTGATTGTTAATGGATGTTTGCAGCTGTTCCTTCTCATTTTGAGTCCTGCCATATCAGCAAATCAATGTCCTGAAAGCTTTACTCCATCCAAGTTATTAAGGTCAATGCTACTATGAGGAGGCAGCTCTTTCCCAGTTGTATTTTGAATACCTTCCAACCTGAGAGGCTCATCTTCTGGTACTATATCAGACAATGTTCAGATGCTATTCATAAAATTTTCACTGGCCAATTTTTTTAGAAGTAGATCACCAGGTCCTTCTTCCTAGTCTGTTTTAGCCAGGAAGCTCTGCTGAAACCTGTCTGCCATGGGTGAGCCTGCTGTTACTTGAAATATCAGTGGCATAGCTTCCAGCATCACAGCAACATGCAAGCCACCACAGTAAAACTGACAGATGAGTGATGGATTCCTGGAATACCAGAGTGGAAACCATACAAAAAAAAAAAAAAAAAGTAGCTTCATGGTGATACTGTTTCTTGGGTCCCAGTCCTAAAGAATTATACAGGTGTATCAACTGAAAGATTGTGCCCTTCCATGGCCTTGATGAAATAATTATTAGAAGGGACAGTGATCTTTATAAGGTAATAGGGGAAACATGTT